>NC_056736.1:58110781-58158281 GCF_019279795.1 Protopterus annectens
AGCTCACAACTAATAGTAGTGGTTCCATTTACAGAAGCTATGTACCCCAAACTTACAGTTGTACCAAAATCCAGTAACAGAGCTCACAACTAATAGTAGTGGTTCCATTTACAGAAGCTATGTACCCCAAACTTACAGTTGTACCAAAATCCAGTAACAGAGCTCACAACTAATAGTAGTGGTTCCATTTACAGAAGCTATGTACCCCAAACTTACAGTTGTACCAAAATCCAGTAACAGAGCTCACAACTAATAGTAGTGGTTCCATTTACAGAAGCTATGTACCCCAAACTTACAGTTGTACCAAAATCCAGTAACAGAGCTCACAACTAATAGTAGTGGTTCCATTTACAGAAGCTATGTACCCCAAACTTACAGTTGTACCAAAATCCAGTAACAGAGCTCACAACTAATAGTAGTGGTTCCATTTACAGAAGCTATGTACCCCAAACTTACAGTTGTACCAAAATCCAGTAACAGAGCTCACAACTAATAGTAGTGGTTCCATTTACAGAAGCTATGTACCCCAAACTTACAGTTGTACCAAAATCCAGTAACAGAGCTCACAACTAATAGTAGTGGTTCCATTTACAGAAGCTATGTACCCCAAACTTACAGTTGTACCAAAATCCAGTAACAGAGCTCACAACTAATAGTAGTGGTTCCATTTACAGAAGCTATGTACCCCAAACTTACAGTTGTACCAAAATCCAGTAACAGAGCTCACAACTAATAGTAGTGGTTCCATTTACAGAAGCTATGTACCCCAAACTTACAGTTGTACCAAAATCCAGTAACAGAGCTCACAACTAATAGTAGTGGTTCCATTTACAGAAGCTATGTACCCCAAACTTACAGTTGTACCAAAATCCAGTAACAGAGCTCACAACTAATAGTAGTGGTTCCATTTACAGAAGCTATGTACCCCAAACTTACAGTTGTACCAAAATCCAGTAACAGAGCTCACAACTAATAGTAGTGGTTCCATTTACAGAAGCTATGTACCCCAAACTTACAGTTGTACCAAAATCCAGTAACAGAGCTCACAACTAATAGTAGTGGTTCCATTTACAGAAGCTATGTACCCCAAACTTACAGTTGTACCAAAATCCAGTAACAGAGCTCACAACTAATAGTAGTGGTTCCATTTACAGAAGCTATGTACCCCAAACTTACAGTTGTACCAAAATCCAGTAACAGAGCTCACAACTAATAGTAGTGGTTCCATTTACAGAAGCTATGTACCCCAAACTTACAGTTGTACCAAAATCCAGTAACAGAGCTCACAACTAATAGTAGTGGTTCCATTTACAGAAGCTATGTACCCCAAACTTACAGTTGTACCAAAATCCAGTAACAGAGCTCACAACTAATAGTAGTGGTTCCATTTACAGAAGCTATGTACCCCAAACTTACAGTTGTACCAAAATCCAGTAACAGAGCTCACAACTAATAGTAGTGGTTCCATTTACAGAAGCTATGTACCCCAAACTTACAGTTGTACCAAAATCCAGTAACAGAGCTCACAACTAATAGTAGTGGTTCCATTTACAGAAGCTATGTACCCCAAACTTACAGTTGTACCAAAATCCAGTAACAGAGCTCACAACTAATAGTAGTGGTTCCATTTACAGAAGCTATGTACCCCAAACTTACAGTTGTACCAAAATCCAGTAACAGAGCTCACAACTAATAGTAGTGGTTCCATTTACAGAAGCTATGTACCCCAAACTTACAGTTGTACCAAAATCCAGTAACAGAGCTCACAACTAATAGTAGTGGTTCCATTTACAGAAGCTATGTACCCCAAACTTACAGTTGTACCAAAATCCAGTAACAGAGCTCACAACTAATAGTAGTGGTTCCATTTACAGAAGCTATGTACCCCAAACTTACAGTTGTACCAAAATCCAGTAACAGAGCTCACAACTAATAGTAGTGGTTCCATTTACAGAAGCTATGTACCCCAAACTTACAGTTGTACCAAAATCCAGTAACAGAGCTCACAACTAATAGTAGTGGTTCCATTTACAGAAGCTATGTACCCCAAACTTACAGTTGTACCAAAATCCAGTAACAGAGCTCACAACTAATAGTAGTGGTTCCATTTACAGAAGCTATGTACCCCAAACTTACAGTTGTACCAAAATCCAGTAACAGAGCTCACAACTAATAGTAGTGGTTCCATTTACAGAAGCTATGTACCCCAAACTTACAGTTGTACCAAAATCCAGTAACAGAGCTCACAACTAATAGTAGTGGTTCCATTTACAGAAGCTATGTACCCCAAACTTACAGTTGTACCAAAATCCAGTAACAGAGCTCACAACTAATAGTAGTGGTTCCATTTACAGAAGCTATGTACCCCAAACTTACAGTTGTACCAAAATCCAGTAACAGAGCTCACAACTAATAGTAGTGGTTCCATTTACAGAAGCTATGTACCCCAAACTTACAGTTGTACCAAAATCCAGTAACAGAGCTCACAACTAATAGTAGTGGTTCCATTTACAGAAGCTATGTACCCCAAACTTACAGTTGTACCAAAATCCAGTAACAGAGCTCACAACTAATAGTAGTGGTTCCATTTACAGAAGCTATGTACCCCAAACTTACAGTTGTACCAAAATCCAGTAACAGAGCTCACAACTAATAGTAGTGGTTCCATTTACAGAAGCTATGTACCCCAAACTTACAGTTGTACCAAAATCCAGTAACAGAGCTCACAACTAATAGTAGTGGTTCCATTTACAGAAGCTATGTACCCCAAACTTACAGTTGTACCAAAATCCAGTAACAGAGCTCACAACTAATAGTAGTGGTTCCATTTACAGAAGCTATGTACCCCAAACTTACAGTTGTACCAAAATCCAGTAACAGAGCTCACAACTAATAGTAGTGGTTCCATTTACAGAAGCTATGTACCCCAAACTTACAGTTGTACCAAAATCCAGTAACAGAGCTCACAACTAATAGTAGTGGTTCCATTTACAGAAGCTATGTACCCCAAACTTACAGTTGTACCAAAATCCAGTAACAGAGCTCACAACTAATAGTAGTGGTTCCATTTACAGAAGCTATGTACCCCAAACTTACAGTTGTACCAAAATCCAGTAACAGAGCTCACAACTAATAGTAGTGGTTCCATTTACAGAAGCTATGTACCCCAAACTTACAGTTGTACCAAAATCCAGTAACAGAGCTCACAACTATAGTGGTTCCATTTACAGAAGCTATGTACCCCAAACTTACAGTTGTACCAAAATCCAGTAACAGAGCTCACAACTAATAGTAGTGGTTCCATTTACAGAAGCTATGTACCCCAAACTTACAGTTGTACCAAAATCCAGTAACAGAGCTCACAACTAATAGTAGTGGTTCCATTTACAGAAGCTATGTACCCCAAACTTACAGTTGTACCAAAATCCAGTAACAGAGCTCACAACTAATAGTAGTGGTTCCATTTACAGAAGCTATGTACCCCAAACTTACAGTTGTACCAAAATCCAGTAACAGAGCTCACAACTAATAGTAGTGGTTCCATTTACAGAAGCTATGTACCCCAAACTTACAGTTGTACCAAAATCCAGTAACAGAGCTCACAACTAATAGTAGTGGTTCCATTTACAGAAGCTATGTACCCCAAACTTACAGTTGTACCAAAATCCAGTAACAGAGCTCACAACTAATAGTAGTGGTTCCATTTACAGAAGCTATGTACCCCAAACTTACAGTTGTACCAAAATCCAGTAACAGAGCTCACAACTAATAGTAGTGGTTCCATTTACAGAAGCTATGTACCCCAAACTTACAGTTGTACCAAAATCCAGTAACAGAGCTCACAACTAATAGTAGTTCCATTTACAGAAGCTATGTACCCCAAACTTACAGTTGTACCAAAATCCAGTAACAGAGCTCACAACTAATAGTAGTGGTTCCATTTACAGAAGCTATGTACCCCAAACTTACAGTTGTACCAAAATCCAGTAACAGAGCTCACAACTAATAGTAGTGGTTCCATTTACAGAAGCTATGTACCCCAAACTTACAGTTGTACCAAAATCCAGTAACAGAGCTCACAACTAATAGTAGTGGTTCCATTTACAGAAGCTATGTACCCCAAACTTACAGTTGTACCAAAATCCAGTAACAGAGCTCACAACTAATAGTAGTGGTTCCATTTACAGAAGCTATGTACCCCAAACTTACAGTTGTACCAAAATCCAGTAACAGAGCTCACAACTAATAGTAGTGGTTCCATTTACAGAAGCTATGTACCCCAAACTTACAGTTGTACCAAAATCCAGTAACAGAGCTCACAACTAATAGTAGTGGTTCCATTTACAGAAGCTATGTACCCCAAACTTACAGTTGTACCAAAATCCAGTAACAGAGCTCACAACTAATAGTAGTGGTTCCATTTACAGAAGCTATGTACCCCAAACTTACAGTTGTACCAAAATCCAGTAACAGAGCTCACAACTAATAGTAGTGGTTCCATTTACAGAAGCTATGTACCCCAAACTTACAGTTGTACCAAAATCCAGTAACAGAGCTCACAACTAATAGTAGTGGTTCCATTTACAGAAGCTATGTACCCCAAACTTACAGTTGTACCAAAATCCAGTAACAGAGCTCACAACTAATAGTAGTGGTTCCATTTACAGAAGCTATGTACCCCAAACTTACAGTTGTACCAAAATCCAGTAACAGAGCTCACAACTAATAGTAGTGGTTCCATTTACAGAAGCTATGTACCCCAAACTTACAGTTGTACCAAAATCCAGTAACAGAGCTCACAACTAATAGTAGTGGTTCCATTTACAGAAGCTATGTACCCCAAACTTACAGTTGTACCAAAATCCAGTAACAGAGCTCACAACTAATAGTAGTGGTTCCATTTACAGAAGCTATGTACCCCAAACTTACAGTTGTACAAATTACCTGTTTAACTGTTGTAGGCTACACACTCAAGTTTGATAGCCATTTCTGTGGATTTAAAGTGTTTTGTTTTTATTGTATCTGCTTTATTTTCTGAACAAATATATATATATATATATATATATATATATATATATATATATATATATATATATACATATATACATATGTACATATATACACACACACACACACACACACACACACTTATTTTCCCACCTTTCTAAGGTAGTATTATCCTTCTTTCAGGTTAGTGCTGAATTCAGGGCTATGTTACAAGTTTCTGTGTTTTCCCATACCTTACTTGGATAGAAGAACATTTTTCTGTACACCTGTGAGAGAGGGGAGCTTTGAGCAGCCTAGCTGTCCCTGGAGGAGTGGTTTCAGCCCAGAAATTAGTAGTTTATTGGCCCTTTTGGGTTAATTTCTATCTCTTTCATTTACCTGCCCTACAACCTGCATTAGCATGGTTTTGCGCACCCGGCAGCACTGGTTAGCTAGGGTATAACTATTCCCGGATCCACAAAATCTATTCTTCAATTTTTCCCTTGATACTAGACAAACTTTCAACATAAGCACTCAACCCATTCACTTCTCAGCCTGGAACTTGCCTAAAACTCATATCAAGCACTAATAAACCTTAGCACTAAACCCCCCTATACTGTAGAGAAGGACAAGTCTCTCTATTTGACCTTACCAGCAAATCAGTAAAACAGCTCACTGTAACTATCCCGGCATGTCTAAAGGGCAGTTTCAGGTGTACTCTCTGGTCCAACTGGTGATTCTGTGCATTTTAAGGCAATGTTACAACTGCCTCATGTACACAGACAGCCCTCTCCTCCTACCACCAAACACTAATACATGTGAGAGATGCAATTATACAGCCAAACTGGATGCTCAGCTCTCTCAACCCAAGACTGGACCAGACATTCAAGAGAAGGGAATTACTTGCATCACACCACCAGTCTCACATAGACCTATGAAACCAGCACCGGCAAAAAACACACATAAATACATAAAAAACATACTCAGAGGCTCTAAATAAAAATCTGCAAAAGCAACAGAGACCTCAAAAGCAGTCATCCAAGCAACCTCCACCCCCCAACACAAACCATGAAACACATACTTCACAAAACCAGTGTGCCATGCAATCACAGCCCTTAAGGCAAAATAACATACCCAAAACACTTGTAATAGGTGACTCTATAGTCAGGCACACTGATATCCCACTCATTAGGCCAAACAAGAAGAAGGCTACTGTTAGCTGCCTGTCAGGGGCCAGGATCTGCCACATAACACAAGCACTCAGGTCACTACAGAACAAGTACAAATATGACTCTGTCATTGTCCATGTTGGTGTGAATGACCTGAGCCATACCGCCCTGGACTACATGAGAAGAGACATGGAAGAGCTCTCTGATTATGTAGCCCAGGCCAGTATGACCCTGACCCTGAGTACCATCCTGCCCTCACCATGAATGATACCACGGTATAAAGAAAAAATGATCAATTTCAACAATTGGTTAAGCTTCTGGTGTCATTCAAAGAGGATACAGTGTCTGTCAGCCTGGGATGACATGCTCGACAAGCCACGCTGCTTCGCTAGAGACCACTTGCACCTGTCACCCTTAGGCTTTTGAATACTGGCCAAGGCTCTTGCCACCTCCATAGTGCCTTTTTTAGGCAAGGCTCAAAAGACAAACCCATCACTGTAAATAGCACAAGTAACAAAAAACTGAGGGTAATGCTACTCAATGCCAGAAGTCTAAACCTCAAAATGCACACACTAGAGGCACTCCTCAGTATGGAGAAAATCGATATATGTGCAGTAAGAGAAACCTGGTCTAAGGCTCCAGAGAGCACCCCAGTACTATCAGGCTACAACTCATACCATACATTTCAGGTACAAAACCTGGACCGAAATACAAAAGGTGGGGCCGTATCCATATTCATCAAGGATACCCTCACCTCCAGGTTAGTGGCACAGTGAGATGCTTCAGAGATCATCCACTTGCAACTAACAATGGGCAGAACTGCAATTCAAATTATAGCTTGCTACAGATCACCCACCATGTCCCAGGACCCCCATTCCACATTTCTGGAAACACTGGGAAATATAAAGGTCCTACCAAACACCCTGATATTGGGTGATTTCAATTACCCAAACATTAACTGGGAAAACTACTCAAGTACTAACTCCCTTGCTCAACATTTCCTAGAATTTGTAAACTCAAACACCGTGGATCAACTGGTCAACACCCCCACCAGAGGTGACAACATATTGGACCTGGTCATCACCAACATGGGCGACCGGTGTTCCACGCTGGAGGTCAACCCCTCACTGGTTAGATCTGACCATAAACTAATCACTCTGGATATCCACGTTCCACCCCCACCCCAAGTCAAAGAAACCACCGTGAAAAACATTTCAAAAGCAAACTTCATGTTACTTAAGACCGAGGTGGAAAGTTTCAAATCCCCCATGCTAAAGGATAATGTTGCCCAAGCTGCAAAATCCTTTACTAATGCACTCTATGGAAGAATGCATGGATCGTGCTATCCCAAGCAAAACCAAGACTCACTCCTCCAAGAAAAACAAACCAGTCTGGTGGACCCCTGCCATAAACAAGCTATACAATAAAAGGAGGAAAATAGTACAGAAAAGAGTAAAATCCCAAGAAGGGAAGACATCCCTGATCAGTATCAGCAAGAAACTACGATCCCTCATAAAATCATCCAAGGCTAGCTTCAAAAGAAAAATTGGCAAGGACTCCAAAGATAACCACAAGGCATTCTTTAACTCTGTCAAGAATCTAAGTGCCAATTCTCAGATCTGTTCAGAATTAGGGCAGAATGGCACAAAATACACTGAACCGACCGATATCTCCAACATCCTGGCAGACAGGTTCAGTGCAAACATCACTCCCCTCTCACCCCAAAAGGGCCCATAGCCATACCAGAAGAATGCAGTGCCCCTGAAAACACAGACACTCAAATTAAAACAGCCTTCTCCAAAGCCAAAAACACAGCATCAATGGGACCAGACGGTGTCCCAGGCTGTGTCCTACATGAAGATGAACTAACCTCTCACCTAAACACACTGTTCAAACTCAGCCTCACCACAGGCTATGTGCCCATAGAGTGGAGCACAGCAATGGTTATTCTGCTCCGCAAAGGTGGAGCCACAACAGACCCTGGGAACTATTGCCTTATAAGCCTGACTAGCTTGGTCTGCAAGGCTATGGAGCGCATCATCATGGATCTCATTAACAGAGGCATTGGGAAACTCCAAACACTGAACACTACCCAGTTCAGCTTTGTTAAGGGGAGATCATGCCTGCTAAACCCAGTGGACTTCTTTGAGACAGTTACCAAGGCTATAGATGAGGGAAAGGTGGTCCATACGGCCTACCTAGATCACGCAAAGGCCTTTGACACCATTCCCCATTTTGGTATTATAGACAAGCTCACCAGCCTGAACATAAACCCCTACATCATGAGATGGGTTGCCAACTGGCTCATGGAAAGAACCCACATGGTAAGAGTTGCAGGAGCTAGGTCTGACTCTAAACCGGTTACAAGTGGCATTCCCCAGGGCTCAGTTCTAGGACCCCCCCTGTTCAGCAAATACTTCTCAGAGGTACAGGCAAGCACAGGAGGACTATGGCTGACCAAGTTCATATACAACTGCAAACTAGGGGCTATAACTGACTCTCCATCTGACACAGACATCCTCTAAAAGAGTCTCACTGAGACAGATGCCTGGTGTCAAAACCATGGCCTCAAGCTAAATGCCAAAAAGTGCATAATCATCCCCTTTGGAAAAAACAGAGTACCCACAAACTAACACATAGGTGGCAGTCCCCTAAATATGGAAGACGTAATAAGGGATCTGGGGACCCAAGTAGATAGTAATCTCTCCTTTGATAATTACATTGCCAAAATGGTTAGAAAATCCTTCTATGAGGCCCACCTAATCACAAAAGGGTTTGCATCCAGATCAAAAGAAGTCATTGTGCCTCTGTACGCATCACTCATCAGACCCATCATAGAGTACAATGCACAATTTGGGATGTACCTTACAAGACACCTGCAACAGCTGGAAAGACCACAGAAGTACCTCACCAAGAGGATCACTGGCCTCAAACTGATGCCCTATGCAACTCAGCTGAAGAAACTCCAGCTGTACTCAGTTGCATACTGCCTACTCAGAGGTGATCTCTGCCTGACATACAAGGCCATGTCCAACCCAGAACTGACGGACATACTCCACCTAAAGAAAAACATATCCCCTCAAGCCATATGCTCTAGGGATCTAAACCTCATGACAACAATAAATAGGATGTGCTGGAGGGATAGATTCCTGTCCCAGAGACTTCACATGCTATGGAGCAAGATTCCAATCTACATTAGGCAGAGCTCCTCACTAACACTCTTCAAGAGAAACCTTGAATAGTGGATGGGAAACAGAAAGTTTATCCCGGGGATCACTTCAGTGGGTCTGCTGGACAGAGGTACAGGAAACCAATCTAAGGGGGTGGTGAAAGCCAGCACATTCTGGCTAGGCTTATAAATGCCTTTGGGCAGATAGCCTAGTACCTACTTATGAACCTATGAATCAAAATCCAGTAACAGAGCTTACAACTAATAGTAGTGGTTCCATTTACAGAAGCTATGTACCCCAAACTTACAGTTGTACCAAAATCCAGTAACAGAGCTCACAACTAATATTAGTGGTTCCATTTACAGAAGTTATGTACCCCAAACTTACAGTTGTACCAAATCCAGTAACAGAGCTCACAACTAATAGTAGTGGTTCCATTTGCAGAAGCTATGTACCCCAAACTTACAGTTGTACCAAAATCCAGTAACAGAGCTCACAACTAATAGTAGTGGTTCCATTTACAGAAGCTATGTACCCCAAATTTACAGTTGTACCAAAATCCAGTAACAGAGCTCACAACTAATAGTAGTGGTTCCATTTACAGAAGCTATGTAGCCCAAACTTACAGTTGTACCAAAATCCAGTAACAGAGCTCACAACTAATAGTAGTGGTTCCATTTACAGAAGCTATGTACCCCAAACGTACAGTTGTACCAAAATCCAGTAACAGAGCTCACAACTAATAGTAGTGGTTCCATTTACAGAAGCTATGTACCCCAAACTTACAGTTGTACCAAAATCCAGTAACAAAGCTCACAACTAATAGTAGTGGTTCCATTTACAGAAGCTATGTACCCCAAATTTACAGTTGTACCAAAATCCAGTAACAGAGCTCACAACTAATAGTAGTGGTTCCATTTACAGAAGCTATGTACCCCACACTTACAGTTGTACCAAAATCCAGTAACAGAGCTCACAACTAATAGTAGTGGTTCCATTTACAGAAGCTATGTACCCCAAACTTACAGTTGTACCAAAATCCAGTAACAGAGCTCACAACTAATAGTAGTGGTTCCATTTACAGAAGCTATGTACCCCAAACTTACAGTTGTACCAAAATCCAGTAACAGAGCTCACAACTAATAGTAGTGGTTCCATTTACAGAAACTATGTACCCCAAACTTACAGTTGTACCAAAATCCAGTAACAGAGCTCACAACTAATAGTAGTGGTTCCATTTACAGAAGCTATGTACCCCAATCTTACAGTTGCACCAAAATCCAGTAACAGAGCTCACAACTAATAGTAGTGGTTCCATTTACAGAAGCTATGTACCCCAAATTTACAGTTGCACCAAAATCCAGTAACAGAGCTCACAACTAATAGTAGTGGTTCCATTTACAGAAGCTATGTACCCCAATCTTACAGTTGTACCAAAATCCAGTAACAGAGCTCACAACTAATAGTAGTGGTTCCATTTACAGAAGCTATATACCCCAAACTTACAGTTGTACCAAAATCCAGTAACAGAGCTCACAACTAATAGTAGTGATTCTATTTACAGAAGCTACATACCCCAAATCACTGGTTCTAACACTGATACTTATTAGTCAGGTGTTACCAATAACATGTATGAAGCTATATACACGACATTCACTAAATGCTAGCATCAGTATCCCACATGCTATATTATCCTTGACTACCTAGGAGAACTGTACCAACATGTGGAAGCTCACAGCATCCAAGGCCAGCCGTTACCATTCAAAGAAATGCAATATCAGCAGTGAACATACTGGCCAGAGGCACATTAGCCAGCAGTATGCTGGAGAAAGCACAGGTATCTCCCAATGCTATGCAAGCAAAAGCATTCAGCTGTTTCTGACCTGAATGAGCTCATATGCAGATGACAGCATATGCAAATACCATGATTTTAGAGTATGCGCTAAAGATTAGTGGCATTTATCACATTGTGTGTGTACCTAGAACCTAGTCAAACACAGGCCATATGAGGTGTAGTCAGGGCTTTATCCCTTTATGCCATGCGTCCAGGTTAAGGATGACACTAACTGAGTTAACAGTCTCAGGTTCCTCTCTGTGAAAGTGCAGATACCATGTAACTATTGTGTGTGCATCTGGAGTGTGTGAGCAAAACTTCCTGACAGCAAAAATGACTCATGGATATGTTATATGTGTGCTGTACAGCAGACCTTTTAAGCAGGCATGTAACCACATGAGTAATGAAGATTGAACATATCTCTGCAAGCTTGCCTGCCTTCATTAGTGTGGGGACTCAGCATGTAGACAGATGAGTAATCTAAGGGGGCACAGCATCAGGCTCAAAACATCACTCATTGCATCTGAGTACATTCCTGAGTACATTACAAGATATTCCACTGCTGTCTGGCTCACAGATGGAGCTCTGAAAAGGTGGTTTGGCTTTTGCTTTCATGCTGCAAAATTAGCGCCAAATTAACATGGAGCCTAATGTAGAAGGAGCTCCAGTCCCCACATCTGAATAGGCCAAGTGTTGTATAAAAAAAGAATATTTTAAGTCCTTAATGTGTATCGTCTGCTTTTCTGCATTGCTTTGTTTGTCTAGACATCTCATCTTTACTAGTTTCTCCAATAAGCAACTTTGCATAAAAACTGCATGCACTTGTTTGATGCACAGGTGCCCCACCACAGACACACAAACACACAGACACACAGACACACAGACACACACACACACACACACACACACACACACACACACACATTTTGCTGATTTCATCTTTTGCCTGATAGTTATGGCCATACACGGGATTTGCTGAGTCATTCTCTGATAATTATTGTCACCATGTTGCAAGTTATAAATCAGGCCTCAACAAAACATGCCCTTTTTCTCCAAATTACTGATCTCCAAAAACTCAAGTGGAGCAGGATGGTGCTTCTTTACAGTTGGATTATGGGACACTGCAGATCCTGTCATCATACAATTTTATGAATGAAGAAGGTCTGGATGCATTGCATGTCCTAAGTAAGGAGTCATGAGCAATAATGCAGTCATTACAGAATGTGTGTTCAATGCATGTCAAGCACCAAACTGTTAATGCTAATGTTTCAAACTCAAAATGCTATGCCAGCATATGCAAATTCATTACAAGTATCAGTGTACCCATGATAAGTGCTATAATAATGCAGATCGTCATGTCTGATAAACCTGCATTAAAAATGTGCAAGTTTTGCTTGAGTGATATTTACATAAACAACTAAAGGTGCATCTGGTTATTCTAAATTCACCTAGAGAAGTGAAATATTTTAAAATATTAATTCATTATTATTTTATGGATTCTCAGGCCAAATGCAGTAGGATAATAGTGAAGGAATAGGTACAACTGATCCTAGATTAACAGAAGAAAATTATTATGGTAAATAATATATTTTAAGAGTGTGTGTGTTCCTGCCTGTCTGAGTGTATTTGTATATCTATATGTATATGTGTGTATGTGTGTATCTGTGTAAGGGTGTAGGTTAGATAAGAGCCAAACAGTAAGCAAGTAAGAGTGAAATTGTTGAACTCCTTCCCCACATGCACAGGAGGAAGAGGAAGAGAAAAAGGTGCCCCCCAGGACTTTCATTATCCTGCAGAAGGTCACAGTGAAAGCACAAAGAGCAAAATAAAAAGGTAATGAAGGGTTAATTGAAATGATCTACTAAGACTAACTAAAACAAAACAAACTGTAATTATAATAAAGAGCTTTACAAGCAAATGTGCAGAGTTAACAAAGCATCAGCTACTATATACACTCCTTTATTGTTAGACAATATTTTAGAAGCTAACTGCAGGTGATGGACTTCAGGACATTCAATTTCCTAATCTGTGCATGATTGTAACAAACAATAAATGGTCAGGAGGTACATATGTTTTGTATCAATGGAATCATGAAGAAATGCCAAAACAAATGCAGTCAGCAAACAATAGTACGAGAAATTATTGGTGATGAACAATGCAGCACCATATGCAGAGTTTTTCAGTTACCCTAAAATATTATTGCAGCTGCATGTCACAGGGGGGATCAGTACTTCCTGTAGTTAGATGCCTGTTTCAAAAAAAAAAAAAAAAACATTTCATTAGAACAAACTGCAAACACTGACACATAAAGCGTACTACATGGTAACTTTACTTAGCACTTCCAACAAAATGTTTGCACTCACTTTTCAAAGAAACACGTAACTATGAAAAACTATGACAATTTGCTTATTACACCAGGAATTATGTACAGAACTCCACATACTAATTAAGAAACTGGGAAGAAAGGAGCACAGTGAAATGGAACTATATACTATTCTGACCAGTTTAAATGGTTAAGAAAACATTCCAAAGCACACATCATAGCCAGAGCAACCAGAAATTCATTTTATACCCAGATGCATAATTTTGAACCTACTTTCAGATAATGACAAACACTTTCTTTAATTTGACATACTTGACTATCACAGTGAAATATAACCTTTCAGACAGTACAGGGTAATACTTTCTTTAAGGATGCTGAAGTTAAAGAAAACTGCTGTCAATAACACAAAATGGTCAGCCAGAAACTAGCAATTTAAACAGAACAGGGAACAATTTGGGTGTTTCAACCTTCAAGTGAAATAAAGCACATGCAATGCAGCCATGTCAGAGTGAATGAACAGATGTAGAACATAGTGAACAGCCTGTGTCTGAATACCTTGAAGAACTGTAAAAGGTAAGTAAATTACTGAAGTTATTGGGTGGTAACTTATAAATGTGACCTAAGCATAAAAAGGATATAGTTTTATAGTTCTTCGAGAAGTGAATAGCAATAAAACACCTTTACTATACAGTATACACAGACACACACACACACACACACACACACACACACACATATATATATATATTTATTTACATATTTATTTGTATATGTGTAGATAGATATAGATACAGACATGTAAGTGTGTGTGTGTGTGTATATATATATATATATATATATATATATATATATATATATATATATCTTAATATTGTGATGGTGGGTGTTGCCAAAATGGTGCTGCTTTATGAAGATTGTGCAGTCGGCATATATGGTAGTGCAACCCAGTAAGCTGAATCAGTTATTGGTACCTTATTTGTGATGCATAAATTAGGTGTTTTAATACCATAAATTGAGAGGAACTGACATCTTGTGAAGGGGAACTGCCTGGAATTAGGATTGTTCATGATATACTTATAGAAAAGAAGGAATGGTCATACAGTTCAGTTGGATAATACACTATCTAAACCAAAGAAACAAGAAAATTAAGAAGTAAAGAAATAGTTTAGGAGCTACCTGGTAAAACAGACTTAATCCAACACTATATTGAGATTATTGTAGGGGGAAATGCTAATTTAAAACCAATGCCTAAGACTGGCATCTCTTTCAACTTGAAGTTATGGACCAAAAATAAATAAATACATGCATACATACATACATAAAATAAAATAAAAAAGAGCCTTCCAAAGCTGATGACAAAAAGAAAAACAGCAAAGATGACTAAGGGGAAAAGGAGTGTAACAGAGGAGTCAAAAAGTGAATGAAATAGACCAATAGTAATTGTCTGAAAGCCTGATGGAACAATTAGGCTTTATAATGACTTCAGCAGTAGAAACAACATTTCAGAATTTGATAGTTACCCAATGCCTAGGTTTGAAGAACTTTTAGAATGTGTGGGAAAGGCAAGATTCTTGACACATTTAATCCAAGGTATAGTGTCTGATTCGTCTAATGGCTGTAACATCAAAGGGTTTATTTGAATATACTGCTTCTTTTCTGGTTATGTAGTGACCCTGAGATCTTTCAGTTACTTATGAGTCCTAAGGCCACATCTAGTATGCTGTAGGTTACATAGAGGATGTGGTAATACAATCAAAAGATTAGGACTCTTATTTAGCTAAGGACCAAACTGTGCTAGACTCTTTGAAACAGGCTTGGATAACTGCCAAAGAACAAGAGCAACTTTGGTGTGTGAAACTGGTTTTGGGGGGGGTGGGTTGGCCCCAAAAAGAAAAAAAATGAAGCTATGAAAAATTGACCCATCATTTGCACTAAAAACAAAATAAGGGCATTCTTGAGATTAGCTGGATTCTGTCAGAAATTCATATCTTACTTTGCCTCAAAAGCTTGCATTCTCACATGACTAACAAAAGTGACATTCCCTTAATGACAAATGGACATTAGAGGCAGATGATTACTATGGAGTGCTAAAAAAGAATACTCTGTTCAGAGCTTGTCTTACCCTCTTCAGACTTCTGTAGAGCTTTCACACTATATGCCAGTGCATCAGAAGTAGGCCTATAAGTGGTGTTGGCACAGACCTTTAATGGAGAAGAGCGTCCCATATGCTTTTAAGCAGAAATTTAAATAGAGTTGAATCCAAATACTCTGAGGACAGCTAAGCAATTAAAGAACATTTATCCTCCATAAAATACTAACTTATTTATAGAGAATGTATGCTTGTCACAGACCATCTTCTATTATCATAGTTAAGTAAACAACAAAATGGAAATATTAAACTGTAGTTGAGAACTATCTTTACAACCATTCAACTTTACACTGAAACAATGACCAGGCTCAACCCACCATAATGTAGATGGCCTGTCTAGGGTTTACAGCCTATCTACTGGAAATGAAACAAGGGTTTTTATTTATTTATTTATTTATTTATTTATTTACAACTTTGCTAATAGAGTAGACAGGTTGGACATGGGAACCTTTCCAACCAAAACCTGGGTGTAATAACTCAGAGTTGCAACATAATTTACATAATTTTTCATACTAAACAAGCATCATTCAGTGGGAATTATAAATCAAGTACATTAAAAAATAACACAAATGAGCACATTGATGTGGGAACATGCCTAAGTTATGTGGATATTGAACATTTTGCCAAAGTTTATTTTCTTTTATTAGTATTATGAGTGCCGACAGCAGTACTCACATTTAAGAGAACATTTATTTTTATAAATAAAAACCACAAACTAGGAAACTATATAAATAAAACAACAAAATGCCAGTAAAATCAGTGAATTTATTCAAAAAGACTAACACTTCAGAAAACAACTGCCTTCAAGGTGTACCTCCTTGAAGGCAGTTGTTTGTGAAACACTAGAGTCTTTTTGAACATTCACTTTTTTGTTAGTACCAGGACTGAAGAGAGCAGTATTTAATAACTGAGGCATAGTATTTAGTAATGATCATCTCAAATTACAAAGATTAATAAAATAGAACTTGTCCATTTAGACAGTTATAAAAGTGACTAATTGAATGTACATAGAAATTATAGTACTTAAAGAGAGTGCTGCATGGCTGCAGGTGACATTCTGAGGATTTTTTCATAGACCTTAGGTATCCTTAGCCTTTATCGATAAGGCATATACATTTATATGTGGATTGTACGTCATGTAGCTTTTTCCTGAACTCTTTGTAGTTAATGATAATGCTGAAATCGGAGAAGAGATGGTTCCATTTGTCAGGGAAGGTTGGGTAGTAGAAGGTTTTATCATCCGGTTGTTGCAAGGAGTGTGGGGTGGACTTGAGTTGAATTTTACTTCTAATGGTGGGGCAAAAACTATGGTTTAGTATTTTAAATGTGAGACAAAACTACAGGAGTAGGGGAGTATTCCATGATTGTTAGTCAGTTAGCTTTTTGTAGAGATATGCAGTGGTGTTCAAGATGAGGTGAGATATTAATAAACCTAGATGTGGTATTGTCAAAAAAAGGAGATACTGCCAGCCCAGCTATCTGAAGTTTTGTAAATAATTATATGTCATTTGTGAGTATCAACATGATTTATATAGAAGTGTGGCAAAGAGAGATACTGCCAGCACAGCTGTCTCAAATTTTGTAAATTTTATGTGTCATTTGTGAATGTCAACATGCTTTATGTAAGATGCTTGTGTTACAACCTTATTAGAACTATATGTTATCTGTATATCAAACTAGGTTTGTACAGACATGTGTTTCTAAAGTACTGAGCTTAAACATGTATCCACAGTGTACCCTACTAGAAAAGAACAGAAATGTATATAAACGATTGTAACTGTTTAAATGTATATATTTTAATAGGGGAAACTGGGACATATGACGTTAACTTGCAAAACTTCAGAAAAATAGTTGTAATTAAATTACTTCATTTCTGGGCCATAAAAAGATGTTCCCTGGGATTCATGAAGCTTGCGCCATGCTCCAGAGTAGCGTCAGTGATCTAGCGCCAAATATGGCCGTCGAGCGATTCAGGTAAGAGCTGTTTCCACGTGCATTGCCAGCATAAACCAGAGCTGCGCAGCTCATGGCACTCGTATGCTAATTACCCCATGTACAGCAGTGTAGCATGCAAATGAAGGTATATAGCGATTCATGAAGTGGTGCAGGTGTAGCGTAAGCATGCAGAAATGTAAACCAAAAAAAGGTTTACATTTTTTCAAACAGAACATCGGAGCCATGAAAGTGGACCAAACTTACGTATTACAATGTTAACATATGCCAATGGCTAAATATACAGCCAATGGCATAAAAAAACACGCACAACACATAAAAAAAATAACATTTAATGTCATGGCCACACTAATGCAAAGTACAACCGCAGTGCATGGGTGCCCAAATGGGAACACTAGGAAAATATATTTAGATGTCATAAAACTGCAATGTAACACAAATCATGATTTCACCATAATAGTCAATGGTATGCATGCTACACCACAATCAAGGCGCAAGGGTTGCTATGGGTCTGTGACAATGTTCCACACGGTAACTAGGAATTAGTAGTCAATGCCATGCAAATGAGTCAAGTAATACTGAATCGCAAACATCCCGCTGGTGTAAAGATGTACCACACGGTGCAGCGGTACAACACCGAGGAGTGGCCTGAAGGTAAACATGACATCATGAGAGGTGTGCGCTGCCATAGCTGTAAGCACATCGGAGCATTGGTAATCCAGGTTGCCTGTTGCTAAGCAAAGCCACAGGATAGGGGTGTGTACCTAGCCATAGCTATGCTTAGCTGAGAGCACACAAGGTGACCGAAAGTGCATGTGAACATGGATGAAAACGCACTCAAAAGCCGGAAACTGGGTGCACGTGGCACACAACCTAGGTGAAACAGGAAGGTTACGGGAAGACAATAAAGAAATGCTGCAGCATGGTAATTGGAGTACAAATGAGTAATTAACACCTAGAAACTTACAGTAGGCCATAGACAACAGCTAACATGGCTAATATGCTAGCAGCTACCTGCAGAACAGGAAATGGGAGGTGCCGTACAGCAAAGAAAAGAGAACTGTTACAGCAGAACAAAGCAAACTTGCTGTAGATCAGCTACATAACACATTTCCCAACACAATCCTGGGTTGTGGAAGCACAAAACAAGAAAGGAGGCAGCTGGATGCATGCCTGACAATGGGAGGTGAATTGGGTTGAAAATAGAAGTAAAGGGCAATAGATGAATCACGGCAGACAAGCATAAATCAACACCAAAGGCCCCACAATAACAGTACCTGCTGTAAAATCAATAATTAAGATACTCTGTAGCTGGAATAGCACAAATACACCCAATTACACCAGCATCATCCATTGCACAATAGTATAAGGTGTGAAAGCCCCACACACACATTTGTGTATTCCCAGACACACTGCACCATTGGTGTATATAGACGGGGAACTTTTAATATGTATATGTTAGGGGTTACCATAGCTTTGATTCACCAGCATGTGTTGGAGACTGACAGTGGTGTGGAGGATGATGCTGACAACCATCTCAGGCACCGGAGGAGGAGATGAGTGTTCAGACCCAGGGTAACCTACCAGGGGCTACATGATCTGGAGATAGTAAAGCATTACAGGGTGGACAGGAACATCATACAGCAACTTGTTGAGCTGTGCCGGCCACACCTCAGAGCCAGAAGTAACAGAGGGGTACCCATCCCAGTGGACATGAAGGCATCTGTAAGCTTGAGAATACTAGCCACAGGTACCTTCCAAAGGCCAACTGGGGATATCATGGGGATCTCACAGGCATCAGCATCCAGGGTACTCTACCAGTTCCTGGATGCCATGTTACCACATGCCAATGAACACATACACTTCCCCCGAATGCAGGAGGAGTTGGCCAGCAATATGCATCTCTTCCACCATGTGGCAGACTACCCGGAGGTACTGGGCGCAATAGACTGCACGCACATACACATCAAGTCACCACCTGGTGAGCAGGGTAGGTGCTACATAAACCACAAGGGATTCCCCTTCATCAGCTGCCAGGTCGTGTGCAATGCCCAGAGCATTATCATGGATGTGTGTGCCAGCAGTCCTGGAAGCTATCACGATTCCCACATCTGGCATGCCTCACAGCTGTATCAGGTATTTGCCAGGGGGGACATCCCATATGGCCACCTGGTGGGGGATGCTGGCTATGCACTGGAACCATGGATGATGAAACCCATTAGAAATGCACACACAGCCACACAAGAATGCCATAATGAGGCATACACAGAAACCAGAATCATCATGGAGCACATGTTTGGGATGCTGAAATCACGGTTCCGTTGCTTGGACATATCTGGTGGAGCCTTGCAGTACTCTCCAGGAATGTGTGCCCACATCTTCATAGTATGTACATACTACACAATATGATCCTGTGGAAACAGCTGCAGCAGGGAAAGAATGGTGAAAGCCCTCACAGCCCACCACCATTGCCAAGGGACACACAGGCACACGGGTGCTCAGACCACGAACACCCTGTGCTAGCCCCAGTAGGCAGACGGAGGCATGCCCAGTATGCCCATGACTTGGCAAACAGGGAATGTATAGCACACACACTGACAGTGTAGGCACTCATGGACTGACACCCTTCTCCACCTGCACACACAGCAAACATGGATGGCACACACACACACACGACCACCTGTAAGTTGTCATATATAGGTGGTCTACTGTGTGCATCCTACATAAGTAGCCCTCAACTATTGTACACACAACCACCATTGGCACAAAGTAAGCCAATACCTGAACAGTATATTAAGCTATCAGCATGGGTCCATACTGTATGTACAGGTTCATAGATACATAGGAAAGTACATGCCCAACCACCGAGGCCACTCATAAGTATAGGCAAAACGTGTCTGCTGTCACCACCCCATCGATCAACTAACTGTCCCTCTGTGGAGCAGAACCACTTGCGGGATCCCTGGGGTGTAGTTACTGTTCACCACCCACTCTACAAGGATTCCCCAGAGTGTTAGTGAGGGGTTTTGTATAATGTAATCAGGGATGTGTTTCCAAATAATGGGGAGTATCCCTGACAGGAATCTTCACAGATGTGTACATGTTACATAGTATACCTTAAACACAGCTTGCATATATAGGTAGTTCTCCACAGAATAATAAACATGTAGAACATACAACCGCTGAAATGTGCGTTCATCACCCTTGCACTACCAGTGCCTGCTCTGAGAGGTAAGATATCACTGCCAGGATTAGAACACGCAACCTTGTACACATTCATCACAATAACATACCACTAAGCTACCTGAGATGTACTAATGGCAGTCGTGTATACTGACAGGATAAAACACAAAAGGTAGGAATGTGTAGAAATAGGACAAACCAGCATGTACACAATGAAAGGTGTATGTTTTATATATATATATATATATATATATATATACCCAATCATATATATATATATATAGAGAGAGAGATATGTTGATATATGGGGATATACATATATATGCAGATATATAGATAGGTTAACAACATCTACATAACCATGGAGGTACATATAAATGGGATACCTACCCCATACCGACTGCATTACATACCGACGCACGTAATCTCGAGGGTTAAGGTCCGAAAAAACACAGTACCGAAACACCAGATGTGCGAGGTGTAATCTCACGATGTTAATGGACAGTTAGTCAGTGCTTCTGGTGTTGCAGTTTGGGTAGGTTACTGTGTGTTCGTGTGTTTCTTAGGGCTGTAGTGTGTGTAAGTGTGTGTTCTGTGTGTGGTGTGTGTTGTTGGGGGACTGTAATGTGTGTTTGTGGATTAGCTTTGTGCGTCTGTTTGCATGACCTAGGATGTAGAATATTAAAGTAGTGGGTGGCGTGTGGGGTGCAGACACCTACATGGGGTGTGTAGGGGAGCTTGGCCACCTGCTCATACATAGTGTAGGATAGTTTGTTTGGATGTGTTGGGTAGCAGTGTGTCTGTGTGTGCATGTGTGTGTTCCATATTCATGTTACCTTCGCAAGTTACTGTCGATGTCAGTAATGTGGGGCATGGGAGTCTGTTCCCGGGACTGTGTGCATCGGAACACTGTGGTTTCAGAATTCCGTAGGTCTCCTGTATACAGCGGTTGAAGTGTTCACATATGTGTATAACATAGACCATAGCAATCACACATTCCGCCACTACTAACCTTTATGAGCAAAGAATATGGAGATTATATGCCTATACACCATTACAAATATGTGCTATGGACATGAGCCAGTGACACTGTTGCCACCTGTTCCACTTTGCGAGTGGCACTCCCTCTTTGGGTGGTTGTGTCCTGGCCAAATATATTAAACGTGGCAAATGTCCTGGGATTGTAGGACATAATTATGTCCCATATGTACTGTAATAGTTGCATACAATAGTTATTTCTGTATCTAAAGTACCTACATGGTACAGGAAACAGGATAAGCTACTAAACTGCTACAAGAATAAGCTTATAATTAGGCAAGAAAGGAAAGTGCTATCCCTTGTACTGACCGTGGGTTTGTGTCAGCCTGTAAAATCAGATGTGTGTCCCGAAAAGGACCCATTATGGACATATGAAAATGTGGCAACCCTAGCCAAAGAGGGTCAGTCACCAACACAACTACGATGACTGCAAATACCTATGACAGAAATACACAGCCATCATGTAGCAACACATTATTACATTCAGATGTATTACTGAAGGGATTAAAGGACTAACATCACCTGCATGCTATACAGGAACCACATAACAGTGCCTTAATAAATCAGCCTGCAAATACCGTTGTATTAGTCCACAAAAGGATAGGTGTTCAAATAGGGAAGGAACCCTCACGCACATAGCGATTATGTATAAAAGCAGTTCCTACACACCTGCATTTGCTAAGCATACCCACCAACATCACCCCCACACCCAAACATATTACAATACAAACTGTAATAACAGCACAAATCATTCACACACTGTAGGACATCTGCAGAAGCCTTAACATACCTTGTCAGAGACACACTAGCATGGCCCTAAGTGAAATAGCAGCTGTTATACAATGGAACAGCTGCTGATGTTATAGGGTTTGTTTGCACTAATCCTGTTTCAGAGGGTTGTGCGTACACCGGGATATGTTAGCAATTAGTAATTGGTTGTTTTGGACCATTTCTAGCTCTTTTGTAGTTCACTGTTTAAAATCCACGTTTGCACGGCTTTGTGCAGTTGTGCACATAGCGCAGCGCCGGTTAAACAAGGTTCAACTTTTTCTGGCTCCGCCAAGTCTGCTCTTCAAATTTTCCCTTAAGGAAGCTCTACTCTTAGTATAACCAGACTACTCACTATATTATAAGCCTAGCACTTGTTCTCAATACTTCTCTACTAAGTAAGCACTCTCGTACTAAGTAAAGCACTACATCTACTTACCACCCCTGTGAATATCCACTTCCCTTAAAGGTACAGCACTTCCTTATACTGTTCTAGCATGTCGAGTGGTAGATTACTGGCGTCATCTCCAATTCAGCTGGTCAATCTGGGTATCTTGAGACAATGCTACAATTGTCTCATGTACACAGACAACCATCTCCTCCTCCCAACAAACACAAATACATGTGAGAGATGCAACTATATAGCCAAACTGGAGGCTGAACTCTCTCAACTCAGGGCTGGCATGACCAGACAGGAGGAGATGGCAACCACACACACAACAATCCCAGTCCCACATATACCTACCATAACTGCAAACCAAACACATAAAAACACAAAGACATACTCGTAGGCTCTAATAAAAAACTTACCAAAACAACAGAGGCTCCCAAAGCAGACATCCAAAAATCCACCACCTCAAAACAAAACACATGCAACACATACTTCAATAAATCAGTGTGTCAACCAATCACAGCCCTTAAGGCCAAACACCTTGCCTGATACACTAGTAATAGGTGACTCTATAGTCAGACACACTGATGTCCCGCTGACCAGGCTGAACAAGGAGAAGGTGACTGTGAGCTGTCTATCGGGAGCTAGGATCCACCACATAACACACGCACTCAAGTCACTCCAAAGCAAGTACAAATATGACTCCGTCATTGTCCATGCTGGTGTGAATGACCTGAGATGTACCTCCCTGGACTACATGAAAAGAGACATAGAGGAGCTCTCCGATTATGTAGCCCAGGCTGGTATGACCCTGACCCTGAGCAGCATCCTGCCCTCACCAAGAATGATACCACAATACAAAGACAAGATGATCAGCTTTAACAATTGGCTCAAGTACTGGTGTCATTCTAAGGGGATCCAATATCTGTCTGCCTGGGATGACATGTTGGACAAGCCAGGCTGCTTCGCAAGGGATGGCTTACACCTGTCACCACTGGGCTTCCGGATATTGGCTAAGGCTCTTGCCACCCCCATAGTGCCTTTTTTAGGCAAGGCTCAAAAGATAAACCCACCTCCTTAGAAAACAAAAATGGAAAAAAACTAAGGGTAATGCTGCTCAACGCCAGAAGTCTAAATCTCAAGATGCAGGCACTTGATGCGGCCCTCAGCATGGAGAACATGGACGTCTGTGCAGTAACTGAAACCTGGTTCAAGGCTCTGGAGAGCACCCCAGTGCTACCAGGCTATACCTCGTATCATGCTTTTCAGCCCCAAAACCTGGCCGAACCACAAGGGGGAGTGTCCATATTCATCAAGGACACCCACACCTCCAGGTTAGTAGCAACACATGAAGCATCAGAGACCATACAGGTGCAACTAACCATAGGCAAAACTGCTATACAACTGGTAGCATGTTACAGACCACCCTCCCAATCTCAAGAACCCCACTCAGCCTTCCTGAAGACATTGGAGGATATGAATGTATCACAAAATACCATCATACTAGGAGACTTCAACTACCCAAACATAGATTGGGTACATTATTCTAGCCCTAATACCCTAGCCCAAAGGTTCCTGGAATTCATAAATTCAAATGCACTGGAACAACTAGTCACCTCTCCCACTAGGGAGATAATATACTAGACCTGATCATCACAAACATGGGGACAAAATGCTCCACACCGGAAGTATACCCCTCACTAGTGAGATCTGACCACAAACTAATCACCCTGGATATACATATCCCACCTCCACCCCCAGCAGAAAAGACCACAGTGAAAAACTTCTCAAAAGCAGACTTCATTCTTCTTAAGACTGAGATGGTATCCTTTAAGCCCACTGTGCCAGTGGATACCACATCCCACAATGCCGAATCCTTCACAAATGCTTTTTATGGACATCTCCAAGAATGCATGGATCATGCAATCCCAAACAAATCCAAGTCCCTCTCCACCAAAGGTAAGCATCCTGTCTGGTGGACCACAGCCATAAACAAATTGTATAACAAAAGAAGGAAGCTACTGCACGTCAGAGCAAAATCCCATGAAGGGAAGACATCTCTGATCAACATTAGCAGAAAACTACGTTCTCTCATAAAAACATCCAAGGACAACTTTGAGAGAAAAATCACTAAGGACACTAAAGATAACCACAAAGCCTTCTTCAGCTATGTTAGAAACCTGGGTGGAAACCCTCAGATATGCTCAGAGTTGGTTCACAACAACATAAAATACACTGAACCCATAGATATTGCCAACATTCAGGTTGACAGGTTCAGTGCACATTTCTCCCCTCCTTCACCCCCAAAAGAAGAAATACTTATCCCAGCTGAATGTAATCTCCCTGTCATCTCAGATGTCCAAGTGAGAACCGCCCTAAACAAAGCAAAAAACACAGCATCAATGGGACCTGACGGTATCCCGGGTTGCGTGTTACGTGAACTCCAAGAGGAGCTAAACCCACACATAAAAATGCTATTTAACCTTAGCCTTACTTCGGGATATGTACCTGAACACTGGTGTACAGCAACAGTGGTCCCACTCCACAAGGGGGGTGCCTCTACAGACCCTGAAACTACCGCCCCATAAGCTTAACCAGCCTGGTCTGCAAAGCTATGGAAAGAATCATTATGGAACTCATAAACAGAGACATAGGGGACCTACAGACACTTGACCCCACCCAGTTTAGCTTTGTAAAGGGCAGATCCTGCCTTTTAAACCTGGTTGACTTTTTCAAAACAGTCACTAGAGCCATTGATGAGGGCAAAGCAGTCCATACAGCATACCTGGACTTGGCTAAGGCCTTCAACACAATACCCCACTCAGGCATCATAGATAAGCTCAACAACTTAAAAGTAAAACCTTATGTCACTAGATGGGTTGCAAACTAGCTAAAGGACAGAACCCATAAAGTTAAAATCGCTGGAGCAATGTCAGACTCAAAGCCAGTCACAAGTGGTGTCCCACAGGGATCTGTCCTGGGACCCCTCTTGTTCGGCATTTATTTCTCAGATGTTAAAGCAAACATGGGAGGGCTGTGGCTGACAAAGTTCGCAGATGACTGCAAACTAGGCGCCATAGTCGATACACCAGCAGACATACACATCCTACAAAAAGGCCTCACAGAAATGGACAACTGGTGCCGGAGTCACGGCCTTAAACTAAATGCCAAAAAATGTATAGTCATCCCCTTTGGGAAAAACAAAGTACCCACAAATTATCACATAGACAACAACCCACTGAGTACAGAAAAAGTAATCAGAGACCTAGGGACCCAAGTCGACAGCGACCTCTCATTTGACACCCACGTTGCCAAAGTGGTTAGAAAAACATTCTACCTTGCACACCTCATCATGAAGGGATTCACATCCAGATCCAAGGATGTCATTGTACCCCTATATTCCTCCTTCATCAGACCCATGATTGAGTACAATGCCCCATTTGGTATGTACCTCACCCGGCATTTGCAACAGCTGTAGAGACCACAAAAGTACCTCACCAAAAGGATCAAGGGTCTCCAACATATGTCTTATTCTGCCAGACTAAAGAAACTTCAGCTCTATTCAGTAGCATACCACCTGTTCAGAGGTGATCTCTGCCTGACGTACAAGGCCATATCCAATCAGGATCTGATGGACATGCTCCACCTCAAAAAATCCAAATCCATCAGGACCACGAGAGCTAAAGACTTAAACCTCGGCACAAGTATGAACAGGACATGCTGGAGGGATAGATTCATAACCCAGAGGCTTCCCATGCTTTGGAACAGGATCCCAGTTCGTATTAGGCAGAACCCCTCACTGACTCTTTTCAAGAGAAATCTTGATGAGTGGATGGGAGATCGTAAGTTTACCCCAGGGGTCACATCTTTGTCACTGCTAGACAGGGGCACAGTAAACTAATTCTATTATATAAGGGGACCTTCATTGTGTCACTACTAGACAGAGGCACAGTATTCTAAATTTATTCTGTACATTTTTTGTACCATTTCATGGGGTGGCAAAAGCCACATCACTATGGCTAGGCTTACAAATGCCCCAGGGCAGATAGCCTAGTACTATACTATGAAACTATGAAACTATGAAACTATGAATTAGTGAGTAACAGCACAGTATGCTACATTTCTACACCAAATCAAGGATGTCTGGTGAGCATACTGTACACCACATAACAGTTCATGCATAGCCATATGGCCTTGAGCTGGCCAAATATCCTTGCCAGACTTAAACATCTGCAAAAGTATCAGGTAAAAACAAACCCTGCATAAGTAGCACTGTTCTGAAATATAACAGCTGTACTCACATGTAGAACTAAATCGTCTAGCCATTACACACAGTCCACGGGAGTCATGAAGCTAATATATCTCTGTGTGTCTGCATATAGCTGTTGAAATATATCGCAATAACACATTTAGGCTGTCTCCCTCAAAAGTAAGGCAAACAGACAACGCCAAAAGGAGTACTCACTTATACACCACTGTTGCCATGGTATCGGCTAATGGAGTAGCTGCACAGCTGATGTGCATCCAATTAACTACTTTGGAACAGCAATTGGTGGACAGGATACCACATGTTACCGATATGTAAATAGAAAAGGATGTGTCATCACACATTCAAACCATCCATATATACCAGCGGAACATTACAAATAACATTGAAACACAAACCAAAAAGATTGAATCAACTGTTAACGATACGTCGGGTTACTAATAAGGTATGTAGAACAGACAGTATGTCTGTGTATGTAGTACTATTCTGTAGTATTTAAAGTGCATGCAATCCATATAGTGGAAACAGTTATCTTGTAGTGATGTATTGTTGAGCATAGTCATGCTTGTAGTATTTGTGTGTACTGCTGTAGGTCACAAGGCAAACACTGCATACAGCACAAGGGATGCTATATAAGGACTTTGAACAAAAATACTCCTCACCAGCCGACGTCAGTGGCAGGGTTGGTCCAACAAGTATGTGCTATAACAGGGGATAGTATATGTTGATATATTGTAACTGTAGCCATATGTATGGGTGTAATGCAGAGAATAACATGTGGAAGGTTGGGCCACTGTGCAAGTATGTTTTGCATTGTGGGATATTGTGCCAATAACTGTGTAACGTACAGTATTGTAGGCAGATATGTATTACAAGCTACTTAGCATTACTGTAATGGTAGGCATACATTAGTTATGTCAATCTGCATTTACAATGCACAATAACAGGATATATATGTCTTTTAGTGAGCCGACAGTTTATCAGCATGATAGCAAATTAAAATGGAAGAGCTATTTAACTATCCATGCACATAAGACATGTAATATGTGCAAAGGTAGGTACTAGGCTGTCTTACTAAGAGTATCTGTAAGCCTAGCTAGCGTGTGTTGTCTTTCACCACTCCCATAGGTTGGTTCCCTGTGCCTCTGAACGGCAGAGCCAATAGTTCCCTGTGCCTCTGTCCAGCAGAGCCACTGCAGTGATCCCAAGGTACATGTCTGTCTCCCATCCACACAGCAACATTTTCCTTGAAGAGTGCTCATGACAGGCCCTGCCTGATTTACATTGGAATCATGTTCCAAAGCATAGGGAGTGTCCGGGTCAGGAATCTATCTGTTCAGCACGTCCTACTCATCATTGTGGTTAGGTGTATATCCCTAGAGCATGTGGCTCTCAGGGGCTTCTGTTTAGGTGGAGCATATCCAGCAATACAGGGTTGGACATGGGCCTTATACGTCAAGCAGAGATCACATGTGAGTATGCGGTATGCAACTGAGTACAGCTAGAATTTTGTAGGTTGGGCTGCATAGGTCATCTGTTTGAGGTCAGTAATCCTCTTGGTGTGGTACTGGTGTGGTCTTCCAAGCTGTTGCAGTTGTTTTGTAAGGTATATCCCAAATGGGGTGGTGTATCCTTTAATGGGTCTGATATGACATGTGTAGAGTCACAATGGCCCCTCTGATCTGAATGCAAACCCATTAGAGATTAGGGGGGTCATTTAGAAGGATATTCTAACCACCTTGTCATTATGGGTATTGAAGGAGAGATTGCTATCTACTGGTGTTTCCGGATCCCATATTACCTTTTTTGTATGTAGGGGACTAGCACCTATGTGGTAGTCTGTGGGTAATTAGTTATATCCAAAGGGGATGACTATGCACTTTAGGCATTCAGCTTGATGCCATGATATCAACACCAGGTATCCGTCTCAGTGCGACCCTTCCAGAGGGTGTCTTTAACAGCTGGGGAAACAATTATATCCCCTAATTTGCAGTCATCCTGCAAACCTTTTCAGCCAAAGCCCTCCTGTGCTTGTCTGTACATCAGAGAAGTATATACCGAACATGAGGGGTCCTAGGACTGAGCCCTGGGGGACGGCAGTTGTAACTGGTATACAGTTGAACCTAGGGTATGCAACTCCTATTGTGTGTGTTCTGTATGTGAGCCACATTGCAAACCATCACATGACGTAGGGGTTAATGGTCAGGCGGATGGGTATGTTGATAATACCAGAAGGAGGAATAGTGTTGAAAGCCTATGATAGATCTAGGTAGGCTGTGTGGACCTCCTTACCTTCATCTAATGCCTTGGTAACTGTCTCTAAGAAGTCCACCAGGTTTAGGAGGCATAGTCCAGCCTTAACAATGCCAGACAGGGAGGGGGTCAAAGGTTGGGAGGTACCCAATGTCTCTGACAGTGATCCATGATGTGCACCATAGCCTTGCAGACCAGGCTAGTCAGGCCTATAGGGAAATAGCTCCCGTGGTCCATTGTGGCGCCACCTTTGTGGAGTGGGATAACTGTTGCTGTGCGCCATTCAGGTGGCACTATGCCCGATGTGAGGCTATTATTGAACATGGTGCATAGGTGAGGAGACAGTATGCTCCGAAGTTCATGTAAAACGCAGCCTGTGATGTTGTCCAGTCCCATGGATGCTGTGATATTGCCTTCAGAGTGTGCAGCTTTGAGAGGGATCTGGCAGGATGTTGCCAATATCCATTGTTTCTGTAATGTTCATGCCTTTGTGCTGTAACTCAGAGCAGATCTGGTTGTTGACATCGAGGCTCTGTGGTTGTTGTTGGCATTAGTTGCATTAATGTTTTCATAGCTAGCTTTGGAAGATTGTATAAGGGATCACACCTTCTTGCTGAGGTTGGCCAGGGATCTCCTCCATGCATGGTATTGTACTCTCATTTGCAACAGTGTCTTCCTCCTGTAGTACAATATGTTTATGGCAGGGGACCACCAGATTGGTTTAGTTAATTATGAGTATAGCTTCCTGGTTCTGTTTGGGATAGCACAAGCCATGCACTCCTGTAAGTGCTTATAAAGTGCATTTGTGTAGGATTCAGCAGTAACAGTACTGTCCATCTGCATGGGTGTCATGATGTCCACCACGTCTGCCTAAAGAAGCATGTAGTTGGCCTTGTAGACATATTATACTGTGGTTCACTTAATGGAGGGTAGGTGCAGGATGTGGATATCAATGGTGTTCAGCACATAGTCTGATCGGACCAACGAGGAGTTGGCTTCACGTGTGGAGCACCAGTCACTCATGTTGGTAATGACTACGTCTAGGATATTGTTGCCCGTGGTGGGTGTGTGGATATTTTGAGTCAGGGCATTGGTGTTTATGAATTCCAGAAACCATTGAGCTAATGTGTTGGTACACGAGTAGTTTTCCCAATTAATGGTGGAGTAGATACAGTGAGGCTTATGTGATGAGTGTGGTGTTGTGTGACTGTGTACCTTCTCCACATGACAGTCAGGGTCTGGCTTGGTTGGAGAGACCTTTGCCTCTACTTTGGCTAGATGAGTGCATCTCTCAAAGGTTGTAGTGTTGGGTGGTAGGTGAAGAGGCTTGTCTGTGTACATGAGGCAATGTGTACATTGCCTCAAGATGTCCAGATTCATCAGATAGACAGGTGAGAACACTGGCAGTTGACTCTTGGACATGCCTGAATATCGAACTACAGTCCCCTAGATAAGTGAGGAAAGTGAGTACAACAGCTACATTATTCTACGCAAGTGAGAAAAGTATGCACAAAACCTGTTCACCCTTACCTGTAGGTGATGTGGAAGATTGAGTGCTATAGTAATCATTAGCTTACGTACTGTTTACAAGTCCTGAACAAGTGCTTAGCATGAATAAGTAATCCAGATAGGCTCTTGGATAATATAAAAACATGGCCTCTCCCCCCAACAGGTACACAAGCATATATCCATGTACACCACAGGGCCCCTGTACTCACAACTATGCAGGTGCAAACTGTACTCAGTCTGTATGGGACCTGCCCACATCACAGGTTGTATCATACACATATGGCAAAACAAGATGCTCTCCACGTACACATCATGTAAAACATAGCTCCATGTCAGGTTGTGTACACACTGAATGGTGCACACCAACAGGTATCACAACCCAACAAAGGGGGAGACACCACTGATAATGGGAAGTACTGCACTACTACCCTGCTAAGTCTGGTCTGGAAGGCCATGAACCTTGATCACTTAAGTGCTGTCAGCAGTACAGATGTAGATGACAGTATGGTTGATGTCACACTGCATATCATAACTTTGCCACGTCATAGGACATCATCACCCATACTGTGTACCACCTACACTCGGTATACTAGATGTACATTCCTATGTCACAGGAGTGTTTAGCAACAGGACTGCTGGCAGAAACAACACTACAGAAGGTGTCTGAATAATACATGATCATCACACCAGTGGCAGCTACAGTATGTCAGGGTTAATGAATTCTATTCCCCCTCATTGTAGACCATACCTCACAGACAACAGAAAGCATCTGCCTATTGAAGTATGTGAATGACTATGACCTAGGAGCAATAGCTGACTCACATTGTCACCCCTATGTTAATAACCCTGTACCCATGAACTACCACCTAGGCAGCGGTCATCATAATGGACACTTGTGTGTGAGGAATGCAGCTGGGCAGTTGTCTTTCCTGTGATAGCTACATCACCACACCCGTCAGGGAGTCATATGTGGCAACCCTAATAGTAATAGGGTGCCATTCATGAATATAAAGATCGTTGTCCAGCCATACAGATCACTCAAGTGACACATATCAGATCACATATTTCCTTTAAGGGGTTAAGGCCATGTGCAGATGGCCTACACCAGCCTTCCCATTCCCCATCTCCACTATGTAGTATGATGCATACCCTGAATAAATCCATGCCCAACCCAGTGATGTCAGACATGCTACACGTACTCATCCTGATCTTGAACACATACTTCATGGACATCCACCTACCACATGCTGAACAGATACTTGTCCCATACACTTGACATAGTCCTGCCATACTATGCATTCCTGTCCGTCAAAGCTGCACATCGCTCTCCTCTTAGACATGGTGTGATGACCACATGGTAACGCATGGTATATGTATCATTAACACTGTGGATCAGTAATGTGGCACTGCTCCACCTGGCCCCACAGACCCGCCTGTCAGCTACTGCCAGGTAACCTTTCATCCTAGATGCATACATGGCCATGGCATATAGCCCACTAGTTGACTTTGACTGTACATATATATATATATATATATATATATATATATATATATATATATATATATATATATATATCCCTGAAAATACCATCTGGCTAGCCAGTGTCCCATGTGTATCACATGTGCAACACAGGTGATACATGGCAGGATGTTGAATCACTGTACAGTGCTGTGTAGATGTATATGGCAGAACACATACATGTAAAACCTTATGTGAGCATGTCTGCAGAGTCACAGGTCTTGTCTGTTAAGGCAGTGTAAGTCCTTATATGTGACATATACACTGCATCAAGGTTGACTGCATTAATGTGGACACATCCAGCCATGTGCTGATAGGTAGGAACACCAGTACAGGCAAACAGACATGCCCACATCAAGACAGCAACCACATGGAGTATGAGCAATGTATTCAGGTGACACACACACATATATGATGATAATATCCACTCAACATTGAGTGTCACATGTGTGTGACACAAACACGTCAGTGTCATGTAGGTTTGCAAATACAACTATTTAAACTGAAGTAATGTGATACACATGTTTGTTCAGCTGTAGCTCTGTATGTGTCTGAGGTACTGTGACCTGTTCCATTATTATGTCTTCCAGGTATGCCACATGCAAGGCTTCCCCCTTTTACACGCTTGGAGGATGAGGCCCTCATCCCATACCTACTCAATAATCACGACATCCTGTTCAGCCATGTGTCACAGGATGCACAGCAGCGGGATGCCCTGTAGATGGAACTTCGCAGGATGGTTAATGATGTGGGTGGCCACAACCGTACATACCAGTAGGTGCGCAGACACTGTACAGACCTCATTAGATGGGCGACACAGCGTGCGATTGCAATCACCAGGGAACAAGGTGCAACAGGTGGTGGACCACCAACCCAGCCCCCACTCACACGTACCAAGGAGCTACTGGCCAACCTGGGGACACCTGCAGAACCACATCCACAAGCCTTAGCCAATATTGTGGAGGTGGGTGTCTCTCAACCACTGAGCCTGGATTTGCCTGGTAAGTCAGTACTGCACCTATAACAACTATATTCCATATAGCTGCATGTGTCACTGTACAATATGTAATGTAACATCATATGCAAGGCATGTATACACACATGCCGCATACTATAGTATGCACATGTGCATACACCATAGTATAGTCTAATGTACTGGTGTATGTGTTATGCACATTGCTCCCTGTAGCCTTTATTCAGGGGTGGATTATGCTCATACTGCTTTGTTACTCCTATTTAGGTACCTCTGGCATTCTGCGTTGACAGCAGCCTGTTGCAGGTGAGAGTGTTATTATTTATCAGGAACCATAATGCACAACTCTATCTGCCATGTGGCCATTTACAACATGTACACATAATGTATGGTCCTGTCACAATATAAAGGTCGGACTTACAATGCATCACAATGGCTATCCATGTGCCACACTTGCAAACTATGTGAATCATCTCACCAACATGAATCCTCACAAACTTTATTGCCAGATGTGTTGACAGCTGTGCATACAATGGTGGGGCTGCTGTTCACTTTAGGAACGTACAACAGATCTGATCTACACATGTGGTGAATACAAACCTTGCCACAGAGTGAGCTGGAGTATGGCCAGCACACAGGTTTTACCGGTGTGGATTATAGCCCTGCTATGAATGTCACACAATGTGATAAACTATCTTGACATATCCATGACATCTATTGGCCTGGCTGCTACACTGCCTACCTAACCTGAAAACATATCCCACATACCTCCCTTTATCTGCATAACCCTGTTGTCAGTGGAGCATATATGTCATATGGGACAACAGAGACATGGGAAATAGATGCCCATTACTATAATTTGGACAACACATGTACACACATGGCCACGGAGGATGGCCAGAGACATGCAGCAACACATACACTAGAAGTGTTGTGCTTGTGTGTACACCCTGTCGTACAATGGCTACACCTGGTTCAGCCATGGCCTTTGTATAATGGTCATAATGTAGATGTGGAATGCTAGACATCCTACAGGCCTGTGCACATCTTGTGTAGGTGTAACATCAATCCACCACATAGAATGTGTTGAACATCTTGAGGGTGTTGCAGCATGACAGCAGTTACCTGTACAGTATCCACATCAGGCCACATATTCAATACATTCCCATTGCTGGTGATGGACATAAACACCATACTAGCTCCTCATGTGTGTGTGTGGTGCACAGATGTCATATGAGACATGGTGTGCCAACGTGTTAGCCATGTCTGCCCATAGTTGCCAGGCTGCAGCAATATGGTTGCACCATGTCTGCCCATAGTTGCCAGGCTGCAGCAATATGGTTGCAGATGTGCAGGGGTGTCATCCGTATAACCATCAGTGACCTGTGTCACAACTTCCACATCATGGTTTAGTGTGTATACACCTCAGTGACGTGGGTCACATTCCACAGTATATATGTATTGTAGCTGAACACAGTCATGGCTATGAATGCTGTCTGTAACTCACACTGTATAGCACTAGAGACTCCTCATGATTCCCTGCAATGGCCATGCACATCAGCTAAATTTGCAGTATATCTGTAGGGTGGAAAGACAACACTGAATTGGTACACCATTGCCCCACTGTATATTCAACAGGACACCATTGTGTTAAACATGTATGCATGTCATTGCACACGTCAGCAGATCACGTCATACTACATGTGATTATCAAGGTCATATGCCACACATCAGGCAGGTGTACTGTTAACCTGTGCTGGTCCACATGGTGTAACACAGGGATGTATGCTAACCACTACTATGATTGTGTAATTTGCATGCTGTCTGCTATCACACATGCATGCTGTGTGCAACCTAGGTATGTATGATTACCACTATTATTGTCTGTGCTGCATGCCGTCTGCTGTATCACATGCATGTTGCATGCCTTCTGTCATATCACATGCGTGTGTGTGTATGTCTGTTGTATAAATTGTAATGTACAGTTCTTGTCTGCCCTCACAGGTTTTGCAGGTGCATTGCCCTCCTGCGGTACATCAGATGTTAGTGCCCCCACAGACTCTAGCAGTGATGATGAACATATGATTGGGTCACAGGCAAAGTTGTCAGGGGCTGAAACTGTGCCATTGGTTGCCATTCTATCTATATCCACCTCATCCCCACACACAGATCCCATACCTGCACATACCCCATCACCAGTGGCCATAGAGAAAGGACAGTTGGCACTTGGTAGCATGGAACAGGAAAGTGTGGAGGCTATGGAAGGTGTGCCTGCCCACCATGGTGTCAGCCAAACTACTGGTGGTGCCCCACACAGGCACATGGCCAGTGCTGCTTGTAGGAGGACCTCCGGCCACCATGCTCCTGCATGACAGAGCACAGCAGCTGGTGTCACCAGATGCATGTTTCAGGCTGTAATGGAGGCACAGGCATGTGCTGAACAGTGCAACAGAGAAGATCAGAGGCTACAGAGGGCTGCTGCCCGTTCTTTAAACAACAGCATCCAGGCAATGGTAAATTCTCAACAGCAGATTGCTGATGCTTTGGATAGACGGTTGAGTGACATGGTTGGAGTCCCTGACCGTGGCATGACAATCCGCGAGCGTGAGCTGTCTGTGTTGGAACATCTGGTAGGAGTAAGGCATCGGGCACGTGGATGTTGGCCTGCTACATCACCTGTGTCAGGTCTACGTGTATGAGCTACCTCACATGCCCGCTGCCATAGTGATGGTAGCAGCAGCAGTGCATCTGGTGCTCTGCTGTCCACACCACGACACAGCAGGCAATGTGCACATGGCCTGGGACGTTCCCAACTGGGACACGGTTCCAGTGGACTAGTGACATCAGACAGTACCCAATCTGTACCTCTGTCTGGTAGTGCCCGTGCAACCCCTGGCAGGCACAGGTCACATGTCCGTGGCCGGATGCTGTGAACTGTAATACCTCACCTGTACAGTCTGCAGCTGTCAATAATACCCCTGTGTATGCCAGACATATGGGAGAACTGTGTGTTGACATACATGCACACACTGGACACATATGTAGGGCACCGCAGCACACACATGCATAGCATCCACACACGCTCAATTAGATCAAAGGCCCAAGCCCACACACATGATGTCATCCAATGGTGTAGCCTAGGCCTCTGGCAAACATTAACACCCTGTGCATATGATGATGCCTGTGCCGCATCCCTGACATCCACACCATCGGTGCAGGGACATGCTCATATGGTCTGATGCAAAGTGTGAACAGACTAGGATGATGTGTAGTTTACAAATGTTGAGGACTGTTGTCAGTCAGCAGATATACCATGTAGTACAGGTGTACAATACTGTTAACGGTATGTGTCTTGTGTAACAACAGTAAATGCATGTTGGTCATGTTGTTCTGCTGTCCTTCTTCAGGTCTAATTGCACATGCCGGTGGATGTCAGTGTTTGCAGTTAAGTGTCCCATATGTCAATGTGGACTACTCACAGGTATGTATGAATATACCAGCATGCACCGTGTAGCTGCCACATACCAGTGAAAATTTCCCACATTACAAACACGTCTACCATTCCAAGAGCATGATAGCTGTGTATAAAGCTAATGTGGCCACAAACGTGACATCCATAAAGGGTGACATCACGGGTACAGTTACATGGAGTGGTGAGGTAAGAGAATGGTGTATCTGATTACAAGGGTAGAGGCCAGTGGGAAGTGAGATGCCTCAATGGGAATCAGTGATACATGTTCCCATGACAGGATGCCAACACACAACTGCACCCACACACTCAGATATTGACACACATGTATTCAGTGACACAGTAACATACACACACACACACACACACACACACACACACACACACACACACACACACTCATAGCTTCACCGACACAGTAACACACACTCACACACAGTTGCTACTGGTGTGCTGAGGACCCCTCCCTATGTGCAAATCATCATTACAGTACTGTGCACCTACATGATGTGCCACAGATAATACACACGTACAGGTAGTCAGTACGGCCTAAGATTGTGGACATCAACATGGATAGTTGAATGCATTGCCTGGATGGTGGGAGGGGTCCTATCAGTTCAGTATGGTTACATACATCCTCACCCCAGGGACCAGTCAGCCCTACATACACACACTGTGGCATTCAGTAATTAATACACCTATGTCATGCACATACAGATACCTCACATGTGTGAGATACATGTCCTGCTTTATACATTGCAGTCTGTACAGATGTGTACACTAGTGGACAGGAGAGTGAGTAACAATTGAGATGTATTCTCCACAATACGTGACAAATATGGACACACACGCAACTACACATGCCAGTACTATGAATCTCAGACCTGCCTAGCTCATGTTATGTATGTCAGACATACAGCAGTACTGCACATGTTACAAACTGTACTGGCACTTCCTGTGACAACAGTGCTGATATATGCACTAGGGACGTCATATCTATTAACAGGTGTCAAGTGATTTACCTTCACTATCACCCTGACTGCTGTCTAAGTTGTGCGTTATGTCCTTCAATTAACAAAACCATTGCTTACTGGTTACACAGGATATTGTAGGACTGCTTGTGACACACCTGTGAGCTGTCCACAGCAAACATCCATCTGCAAAGATGTCCCGCCACTTAGTTATTTCAACACATCTGTCCATACCTGTGGTACATCTTTCTGTACATTCAGCATATCACCATATACAGTTGGCAATGTTGAGGCTGCATTGCAGCTGCATGATGTACTAGCATACACACCATTTGCATACATCAGCAACTGCACATGCATGTTATCTGAACAAACAACACTACATGTACAGGTGTTTAGGTCCTACAATCTTGACATTTGGTCATGTTTGTAGGCATTGCAATTGGTGGATATGTTTAATAACATACATGACACATGGACTGTTGTATGATATGATGAGTGACCAGTACAGAGGGGATGTTACCTCTGTCAACATTGATATCACACCTTATGTACTGTTAGCATTCAGCAGCCATGGCCGTACATTCCATGTGCATGTGTGTAATGGCTGTAGCCACCTGTTTGCACAAAGGACTACAACAGCTATGCTAGTTACAGGTATGTTGTGTGTGTGGCATGTACATACCCAAGGCAGGTACATGTATGTCATATCCATACATGAGGGTGCGTACTGGTGTACAGCAACAGACATCAGTACTGAGGGCCCTTGGTATGTGTACAGCTGACTGGTCACAGACAGTGGTATCATTGCATTGCATAACACGTGATGCAACTGTGTCAGTACATGTGTACTGTCTACAGTTGATGTAGAGCTTAGTACAGTACACAGGTCAAGGGTCACATGGTGGCATACTCGTCTGTCATACAACATGTATGGTTGTGTGGTGGCGGTCCGAGGGCATGGTTGTGCCTGCAGTTTACATCCTAGAATGCAGCATGTGACACTGTGTCCTGCACATGGCTCATCTGTGATGCCTTTCATGGGGGGACCGGTCAGTAAATGTGAGTGGCCTTTATGTATGCAGGCACACCACCTGGAGTGGTCTGTACTTGTGTTATGGCCCACATGTCTGGTTCTGAGGTATATGGTGGTAGTGCTAGGTTCTGAGGTATATGGTGGTAGTGCTATTGTGCACTACAGAGACATCAGCCAAGTGTTCCTCACTGCATAGATTTCAGTACTCCCCATTGTTGGATCTACAGTGGCCAGCTGTGAATATGGACGCTACACATCTAGCACTGGTTAGCATAAGAAAACAATGCAGTTGTCCTGTAGGTGTATGGGAGTTAACCTGTGTTTAGGACACTTGCCTTGGAATGGCACTGTGTGGGCGGATGTGAATTGGGTAATATCCACACGCCCTTGTATCATGGATGCATGTGATATGTGGCAAAGGCCTGCCTACTGTCAGCCATGTCATCCCAGAATGACAGCTGATTTGTTAAAGACCGGTGTCAAATATATGTAGAGCAGCATTCCCGCTAACAATGACAACAACCAGTACCAGAGCCCATTATAATTTGTTATTTACGTCTACCTGTAATAACATGGCCACTGTGGCCCTCCGTGTTTAGCATCAGTGTGTATCCCAGTCAGCCCTGTGCTACTAGGAGTATGAGCATGCCCAGTATATCCTTGTGTAGATGGACACATAGTAGTGCATTCCGACCAGCCCTGTGCTACTAAGTGTGTGAGCATGACCCCTGTGCTACTAAGTGTATGAGCATGCCCAGTATATCCTTGTGCAGATGGGCACATAGTGCATTCCAAAAAGCCCTGTGCTATTATGTGTATGAGCATGCTCAGTACATCCTTGTATAGATGGACACAGTGCATTCCAAACAGCCCTGTGCTACTGTGTGAGCCTGCCCAGTGACACCTTGTGTTGGTTATGTGCCTCTGTGTATGGGCATGGCCATTGTAACCCTGTATAGTGATAGTAGTCATCCATTCCACAGATGGGCATACTCCAGATCAGGATGGATTCATACTTTAAACACACAGGTTCACAGGTATGTACATCTTAACTGCCAGCATCCCTGTTGATGTCCACATTCCCAGATGGCCATAATGACAGCCTTGACATGTGTAGTCTGTGTGGCGCAATTCATATATATGTAGTATTGTAATAGTAATCTGTAAATAGGCAGGTGTTCCGTACCCGACACTGGTGTGTGTGTGTGTATGGCTGTCCCCATTTGCCGGTGGACTCTAAATTGCTTTTAGACTGGCCACACACCATACATTTCTTATACCCACTGTTAGCAAGGCCGATGATGTCACCCATCTACAAATCCACCTCTGGGAGGGCTGTGTCCCAGTAATCTCGGTAGCGCGTTCTGTAACTGTGTAATGCTGTAGTGTAATAAAGTAGTTAGGTCGGTGTTCTACTCCCACACTTGTGTGTGTGTGTGTGTGTGTGTGTGTGTGTGTGTGTGTGTGTGTGTGTGTGTGTGTGTGTGTGTGTGTGTGTGTGTGTGTTTTTCTCCCGGTTTGCCTGAGGACTGAGTAATACCTTTATACTGCTCACACTCCATACATTTCTTATACCCACCATTAGCAAGGCCGATGATGTCACCCATCTACAAATACACCTCTGGGAGTGCTGTGTCCCAGTAAACTCGTTAGCACATTCTGTAACTGCATAATGCTGTAGTGTAATAAAGTAGTTAGGTCGGTGTTCTTGTCCCACACTTGGTGTGTGTGTGTGTGTGTGTGTGTGTGTGTGTGTGTGTGTGTGTGTGTGTGTGTGTGTGTGTGTGTGTGTGTGTGTGTGTGTGTGTGTATGTGTGTCTCCCTGTTTGCCTGAGGACTGAGTAATACCTTTATACTGCTCACACTCCATACATTTCTTATACCCACCATTAGTAAGGCTGATGATGTCACCCATCTACAAATACACCTCTGGGAGTGCTGTGTCCCAGTAATCTCAGTAACACATTTTGTAACTGCATAGTGCTGTAATGTAATAAAGTAGTTAGGTCGGTGTTCTAGTCCCACACTTGTTGTGTGTGTGTGTGTGACTACCCATTTGCCTGAGGACTGAGTAATACCTTTATACTGCTCACACTCCATACATTTCTTATACCCACCGTTAGCAAGGCCGATGATGTCACCCATCTACAAATACACCTCTGGGAGTGCTGTGCCCCAGTAATCTCGGTAGTGCATTCTATAACTGTGTAATGCTGTAGTGTGATAAGGTAGTTAAATCGGTGTTCTAATCCTAGCCATGCCAACTATGTGTGTGTGTGTGTGTGTGTGTGTGTGTGTGTGTGTGTGTGTGTGTGTGTGTGTGTGTGTCTCCATCTGCCTGGGGACAGAATAATGCTTTTAGACTGCTCACACTCCATACAATCCCTATTGCCGACTTTGCCATTGCTTATGATGTCACCCACCTAGAAGTACACCTCTTGGTAGCGCGTTCTGTAACTGCGTAATGCTGTAATGTGATAAGGTATTTAGGTCGGTGTTCTAATCCCACCCATGCCAACTGTGTGTGTGTGTGTGTTTCCATCTGCCTGGGGACACAATAATGCTTTTAGACTGCTCAACTCCATACAATCCCTATCGCTGACTTTGCCATTGCTGATGATGTCACCCACCTAGAAGTTCACCTCTGGGAATACTGTGTCCCAGTAATCTTGGTAGCGCATTCTGTAACTGTATAATGCTGTAGTGTGATAGAATAGACAGGTAGGTGTTCTATTCCAAGGCATGACAGGTGTGTGTGTTTGGCAGTCATATCCTATGTGTTGGTGTCTATGTGTGACTAGCTACAGGATGTGTTGAGGAGCATGTTTTGTTGTTTTCCTATATAGTGGCCATAAATGTCACAATTGGCCAAGAGACTGGGTTGGCAAGATATACACATACATTCAGCAATAGGTCTGGTGAGTAATGTCAGCAGCCCTAATCTTACCCTTAATACAGTCTGAACCTGTGTGACGCACAGAAACACACTTGCCTTGATATTAACACCAGTACATAATACCGGAGGCGCATGTGGTTTCCTTTTCATTCTTGTCTAATGCTTTGGTGTCATGTGGTCTGCTGTTGAGATAAATATTCTACATCTACATATGTGTGTGTGTATATGTATATGTGTGTGTGTATATATATATATATATATATATATATATATATATATGTGTGTGTGTGTGTGTGTGTGTGTGTGTGTGTGTGTGTGTGTGTGTGGACATTAGCACACATAAATCTACATGATGGAATACATGTCCTATACTGTTGAATGCCTGTGCTGGATGATCTGTACATGATAACCTCAGATGTATGTATATCTGCCATGGCTTAGTGGTAAAGCACGTTGTCTGTGGTGTGCAGGGTCCCGGTTTAGAGTTGTGCAGAGGCCGGTTGTTTTGTTGCTGGGAAGAACAAGGGACATTGAATACGGTGATAGTAAGGTGCTTTTAACCAGTTGTGCGTGGGTCTGCGCAACAGTAATCAGTGGTTATTTTTGGGGAGGCTCAGTATGGGTCATGTAACTATGCATTAGAAGACAATACTATGCAAACGAGGTGGGAAATAGTGAATCCCGTGATGCAGGTCCCAAGAGTGTATGTGTAAAGATAGCCGGGTGCAGGACTCGAATATAGGTGAAAGCATGGGGAGTGTCAGGCATACTGTACGCAGATTGGAGCCCTGTGTCTTGGGATTGCTCCTAGCTTAGCATGCCTAAGCTAGGGGTGTGTCTATACCTGCCTAGTGCAATTGGTAGGGACAACAGCAGTAGGAGAGTAGTCAAGGTGAACAAGCTGGGCAAACAGGTGATATTTATCAGAATCAGCAGATTACAGGACCAGCAGACCAGCCTGGCCCAGAACACTACGATAAAGTGAGCAAGCATCACCCCCTCAGGTTTTTCCACACTCGACACCACCGGTGTATACATGCAGGGAAATTTTAACAAACAATCCTATGAAATGAGAAGGGCTGCAGCAGGCAACATAGACCAACATGTGAAGGAGGTTGAGGGTGGTGAGGATGTGACTACTGCCAAACAACCCTCAGTGAGGAGACAGAGAAGACTGTACAGACCCAGGGTAACCTACCAGGGCCTACATGAGCTGGAGATAGTGGAGCGCTATGGGGTGGACAGAGATCTCCTACAGTAGATTGTTGAGCTGTGCCGGCCACACCTGACACATCAAACAGACCTAGGGGAACCCATCCCAGTGGATACCAAGGTGTGTGTAGGCCTAGGTATACTAGCCACAGGTACCTCCCAAAGCACAACTGGAAATATCATGGGGATCTCACAGGCATCTGCATCCAGGGTATTTCACCAGTTCCTGGATGCCTTGTCACCACATCCCAGTGAGCATGTACATTTCCTCAACACATGTGAGGTGTTGACCAGCAATATGCATCTCTTCCACCAAATGGCAGACTACCCTGGGGTAGTGGGTGCTATATCCTGCACGCACATATGCATCAAAGCACCACCTGCTGAGCAGGGTAGAGATTACATTAACCACAGGGGCATCCCCTCCATCAACTGCCAGGTCATATGCGTTGCCCAGGGCATTATACTGAATGTGTGTGCTGCCTGCCCTGGAAGCTATGACGATTCCAATATATGGCATCTGACGCAGCTGTACCACTGCTTTGCCAATATGGACATCCCCTACGGTCCCCTAGTGGGGGATGCTGGGTACCCACTGGAGCCGTGGCTGATGACACCCATCAGAAATGCACACACACCTGAACAATGATGACATAATGAGGCACACGCACAGGCCAGACATATAATAATGCATGTGTTTGGGATGCTCAGGTCATGGTTCCGGTGTCTGGACACATCCAATGTAGCCTTGCATTATTCACCAGCTACATGCACCCAAATTGTTATGGTATGTGCTATGCTACACAATATGATCCTGCGGAAACAGCTGCAGCAGGAACAGCATGGGGCAGGGCCACACAGCCCCCCACCAATGCCAAGATCTGTACAGGCACAGAGTGACTTGGAGGAGGAACAACCTGAGCTGGACCCGGTAGGCGGAAGGAGGCATGCCCAGTATGACCTGGCCTTGGCAAAGAGGCAACGCATAGCATATGCACTGACACAGTAGGGACCCAGGGAATGTCACCCTCTCTGACTTGCACAGATAGTAAAAGGGATGCTAAACATGACACTACCTATGCTCAGCCATGTATAGGAAGTGCACTATGTGCATCTGACATAGGCAGCCCTCCAGCACCATCCTCAGGTCTGGCACACCCTCAAGGTAAGTAAATCAACCTACCAATTGGCAGTTGTATTAGAATGTGTTGGTACCTGTAGCTATGGTATGAATGTGAGCATGCAAGGGAATTTGGTGGCCGAATGTTAAGGCAGCAGACAAGTAGAAGTCCATAGTGGCACCTTGACATCTGTAGCACATACAGGGGTCACCATAGTAGCCAGTACTACACAGGGTGTGATAACCCACTGCAGGTAATGGGCTGAGCATCATGTGTGTCCATACAGCCCACACAAGTCTCAACCAGCTGGGCAGGTGTAGACCAACACAGACAAATGCTGTACTATGGCCTCTGAATATGTCCTATGGATGACCCCCTGCCCACAGACCCACACAAACAGACAGACTACAGCAGGCCAGGCAGTTGGATGTAGGTTGTGAAGGCTAAGATGTCTGAAACTAATATGTTGGTAATTAAAGCTAAGATCTGGAGTACACTGGTATGCCTCTAGCCAGCACAATAGGTAGGTCTACACACTGAAATGGAGTACCTGCCATACCAGTACAGTAGTAGTAGCAAAAGTGCACAAGTGTCAGGTGTGCCCCCCTTCCAACGTACACATATAGCAACAGTCAGGTGCACCCCCCCCGGTGCTGTGTAGGAATGTGAATACAGTCGGATGTCCCCCCATGCTGTGCAGAAATGTAGCAACAGTCAATGCCACATGACCAATGGATACCCTGCAGACACAGCATGCCACCTGTCAGTGTACAACACAGAGGTCGGCACCACAGTACAGACTACCTGGACATGTAACACATGCAATACAGTTGGCCACACTGGGCATGCTCAAACACATGAAGGTATGATGGCAATGTCAGTCGACAACATGCGGAATTGTCATACTGGGCATGCTCACACACATAAACACAAGAAGGCCAGGTCTGCAAACACCAGTGGTCCGGACATATCTGCCAGTACATTGCTATACTGTTGGATGACTTTGCTGTATGGTATGTGTGTGGTACTGTCTATTGTCTGTATATTTGCCATGGTGTATTGGTAATTCACATTAGCTATGTGCGCAGGGTGTTGTTACCAACACTTGCAAAGGACGGCTATTTGTTTGCGGGCAGAACAAGCCCATTGGATACGGAGGGAGTAAGGCACATTGAAGCAGTTGGGAGTGGTTGTGCATGGGTTTGCGTAGTGTTAAGCACTGCTGACCTCTGGTAACAGCTTCTTACACTTGGTTAGCCTCCACATTTCTTTAACAGTGCAATAATCACATACTGGTGGCCAAACACGCTTATACCCGCTCGCTCCCTCACTTGCACATGCACCGACATTGGTGCTTGAATGTGTCACTCACGCTAGGTGGGGGCAATCCCTTGTGATGCCTATTACATTGAACTACATGACTACAGTATCGGGTATGGCTGACCATTAGGCAATTGGCGGCCTGTCCAGTGAGTTAATCATATTATATGCATGTTCCTCATACAATCTGCTCCCATCTGGCTGATACATGGGAACCGATACTCTGCAATGCAGACAAGTGAATGTGTTTTGCACCCACATCCGTCTGCTGGGTCATGCTACTGCATACCTATTGTAGGTTTGCCACCTTTTAAATTGGCATGTGTCATGCGAAAATAATTAAGACATAGCAAATGTCCTGATTACAGGACATTATACCATGACTCCCCCATTAATATTCCAAAACATGCACACTGATGTGTCAGCATGCTACTAATGGAAAAAGGTCCGGTCGCCTGGACTTTTTCCATTAGCATAAGTCTTCTTTAAAACACTGTCTCGCTATGTTAAAGGAGTTTAACATAGCGAGACAGGTTTAAAAAAAGCAACGGAGATCTCCGTTGCTTATTTTAAAGCTGTCTCACTATGTTAAACACATTTAACATAGCGAAACAGTAAAAAGCAACAGAGATCTTGCTTTCCCCATTGCTTTTGCCCACAGCTATGATGTACTGCGTAGGCATATGCATGCGCAGTACATCAGAACTGCTGCAGAATACCATACAGCTGCGGATGGGCAGCAAGGAGGCATTATACAATGCCATTATTTAAGAAAAGTAATTATATTTTTTCTTAAATCATGTCATTGTATAATAGCAATAACCCACTTCTGGGTGTAGGTAATGCTGGATTTACCCACGGTTGGCTTTATTTGGCCACTTGGGCTTCGCCCTCATGACCAAACCATGCCAACCGTGGGTAAATCCAGCATTACCCACACCCAGGCATGGGTTATTGCTATAATATTATATTCTACGTTTCTCTAATAGTTGCATGTAACAGTTATTGCATTTATGACACTTCTATATGTTATGTGAAGTAGCATAAGCAAGTGGACTGCTACTAGACGAAGCTTTAATTTGTGCAAATATGTATAGTTCTGTACTATACACGGCTGTAGGTATGTTCTGACCTGGTACGTCTGACATTTCTATGGAGCAGGTCCCTCACCGTTTTGCCTAAATAAAAGTTTATTCTTGTAGCATTAGAGTTGCTAATACTGTTTCCTATAACATCTAGGTGTTTCAGATACAACATAATCATTTTATGCAAACACTACAGACAATATATGGATTCTTTGCCCTAAATCACAGGCCATGTGCCATAATAACATTTATTTTGCAGGACACAACTGCCCAAAGGGGAGTGTCCTTCGCAAAGGTGAACAGGTGGTAAGCCCAACCTATTATGCTATCATCTACCTAAGGTAGTCGGCGGAATATGCACTTTCCGTCATTAGCAGACCTCACATACGAATGTGGGAGAATGAACACTGAATCAGGGACACTGCATAACACCCTCAGGGACACATTTAGATGATTGGTACAATTAACCTGACACATTGACAGTCCCAGAGCATATGTATTCATACACATTTGTCGAGGTACATGCTGTTTATGACTCATACATGTTGTCATTATTCATTACATGTATTCCGCCACCTGTCCACCTAATATCACTAGTTCTAGAAGAGTTTAGTTGGGACTGTGGCAGATTCTGATTAATACTCATGGACGTCCTTGATAATCGGGTGCAGTTCACTGATATGGTCCGTATGTGTTCCCCCAGTGGTTTACGGACTATCCAGTAGATGTGCTCTTAAGGTTTGGGAGGTATAGGTGTCTGCTATACCCACATCGGAATATTAATTACTTCCATGGGGCGGGCCTAATACGTCTCTGCCAACCAACACCTGCACACTTAGACCCATGATTGCATACCCATGATTCCCCTACCTGATACCCCTCTACAGCACTCATCCTTACTGTGA
>NC_056736.1:58163281-58343281 GCF_019279795.1 Protopterus annectens
GCTTGTTTATGGTTGTTTTGAGCCTAGGAACTGAAGTCAGATGACAAGAAAAGATGTCATTCTGCAAGTATACCAGAAGTAATATTTGAGATATTAATTTGGGAAGTCTCTGAGAGAGAGCTAGTATTCTGTATTTTGACTTTGACCTGACATCAAGATCCATTCACCACATTTGCCTTGCTTGCTCTGAAGTAAGTTATTAGGGTACAGTAATTCTCTTAAATGCAGTCAGGAATATAGCAATGCTTAGTTCAGATGTTTTTATTTATTTATTTGAGACTGTCCTGCAATGTTGTTTTAAATATTTCCATTTTCTGAATTTAGTGACCTCTGTAACCACCTAGTTTTTCTTTTGCAGTACTTTGAGGTCCTTAATCACTCCATGATTTCTTCTTCTGAGTTCTCTGTACCTTGTATCTTAACAATGTCTACCATTTTTAAGGTCTTTTCTCTACCAACCTGGTTTCCACTCCCACACTGATCTTACCTCTACCATGCTGCTCCATGTATCCTCTAGTGAATTCATCTAAACCCATTCACTGTCTAGTGCTAAATCTTTCCATTCATATTCCACGTTACTGAACCTTCCTTCTGCTAGATGTTGAGTTAAGGGGGGGTGAATGATAGCATTTATCTTTCTGTCTTAATTAATTTTTGCAATCCCTGAAAGTCACATCAAATATTTTTGCATAAAGCAGACAAGATAAGGGTGAGAGGATTATATGAACCTTGGGAGAGATTCAAAAGCAGTAGGCAAAACTAATCAAGTGACTCCTCAGTTTGTGGGGCTCAGAAAAAGCTTGAGAATTAAAACTTCAATGAATACAGACAAATGTCCCTCAGATCAGCCCAAAATATCATAGTTATATTTGACTTTTGAATAGCAGCTGCAGTTATCAAACTCAGTGTGCTTACAAGCCAAAATAAAATTCACTTAGCTTTTATAGTATACTTCTACCTTATAGTCTGGGCAGAAGAGGGCATAGCTAGTAAACCTGTGCCAGTCTTTCTCAGGTGTGTGTGTGTGTGTGTGTGTGTGTGTGTGTGTGTGTGTGTGTGTGTGTGTGTGTGTGTGTGTGTGTGCACATGTGTCTGCTTGTAAATAAAACCTCAAAGAGTGTGTGTGTGGCAGCTACTTGAGCAGGGACACAAAGCACTGGTTGGACAGAGAAGGTGCTGGAGGTCTTGGCTTGGTCACTCAGCTGAGATCTCAACTCTATAGCTGTGCCAGTGGAGAGTCTTATTGGGGATCTGGAGAAAGAGGAAGAAACCAGTCCTGGACTGACTGTGGTCTCTGTTTCTCTTAAGGAAAATTGCACTTGATGCAGAGAGCTGCATCTGGAAATATTGTGTGTGTGTAACTTGTCATCCTCCCAATGTATGTCTCCCACTGGTGCTAGTAGTGAGCATTGATGTTTCTTGATTACTGAGCCACTGGTGAGGCATCACAAGCATTGCATGGTGTTTGGAGTCTATTTGAGTTGAGTAAAGTGTTGGGTAAGACAGATTTCATTTTGAGGATGTGGACTTTTTTTGCTTTGACACTTCCATTATCAGAGGTGAGATGGTTAATGATGGAGTATGAGATTTTGAGACTTTTAACTTTGCTGTGACTCTAACTATGCTGGTATCTATGTAGTTTTTGAAAGAAAGTGTTGGTTTAAGTGTAAGGCTGAAGTATCTGCATTTACCTACTGATTGAATTGGTTAATTGTTTAGGGTTTATACCTGTATGGGGTTAGTTTACAATAATTGTTGCTGAGTGCCAAAGAGCATTGGATTAAAAGTGGGTAGGTTTAATGAAAGTAACTTACTTAACAGTCTGTCTGATGGCCTTTCATATTACTGTGAAATATGGACTGCACTTATGCTGGATTATGCCAACTGCACAGAGAGTGATATATGATGCAGGAAGAGTAATGTCACTATCATTGCTGAATACTGAGAACAGAATTGGTGCAAGAATAGAGTCCTGCAGGATGCCTAATGAAAAGGTGTCTACATCTGTGGTGATACTGCCAGACTGCACTATGACCACTCTACTTGCCAATGTAGTTACTAAACCAGCACATTGTGCTAGTAGCAAATCCAGTGATGTACACTATCTTGTTGTTAATACTTTCAATGGTTTTGCATAGTGCTGTGAATACAGCCCTAGCCAAGTGCCCTTTTTCCCTGAATGATTGTATTTTGTCAGTGACTTTGCACATACCAGTGAGGGTGTTGTAGCCATTTCTGAAGCCATGTTGTGAATCGGTAAATAAGCCACATTTATTTAGATGGTTTATCTCTTCATCATAAAGTTTTCAAATGTCTTGATTATAGGGTATGTGATAGATATTGACCAGAATACTTTAGATGAGATATATTAGTGTTTTGAGAGAATGGAAAGAACGAGGAAATATTTGAACCTGGGGTGGGGGGTATTAATCCTGAAAACAATGAGAGGTTGAAAATGTGGTCAAGTGGTTTAGCAAATAATTTTCCTGCCATTTTATGAAAGTCGGGTGGTAAACTATAGAGATTTAGGTTATTCCTGTAACTGAGTTTTTCTGGAATTGTTTGTATTGCTTGCCTGAGATTTATCTGGTGTAAAAATGTAAAAGAAAATGGTAGAGATTAAGGGAATCTGGGGGTGTCTGGTATGAGAGTATTCATAGAGTCAGAATTGGAAAAAGGAGTTGCAATGTTTCAAGCTGGGAGGAGTAAATATAGTGTTGGAGGGTTTTGCTGAAATGGTATTTAAATAAATAAGTAAATAAAGGTTGCTGTTTTATGAAGATAATATAATCAGTATAGCTGTGTAATTGTAAAAGCCAGTAAACAATCAATTAATTTCAACTGATTTGTGATGTATAAACGAAGGAGGTCTAGCATTACAGAATTAGAAGTGCACCACTGATGGAGGGGGATTGTTTAAATAGAATAAGGATTGCAGGTGATGTACCTGCAAGAAAGAAAGTGTATTTAGGGAGTATTTATAGAGAGGCATGAATGTCTTCCTAAATGTAATCTAGTAGAGCCTGAGTAGAATAGATTTTGAATAAGAGCACTTGCATACCGTAGATGTAGATGTAATTCCAGTCTCTTTCTGAAGCAGAAAGGGGAATGTCTGGACTTTTACTACTGACTGGGGACTTTTGGATTTTAACAGAAAAGGGCCTGTGAAAAAGGGAAATAGTTTATATTTTATGAAACTCTGAACTTCTATTTGTTCAATATAATGACATATATATATATATATATATATATATATATATATATATATATATATACATGTATGTATGCATAAAAACAGCTACTCTATTCATGACAATAACTTTTCATATGGCATCATTTTTTTTTTCAAACAGCATTTACTAAATGTGTTATAAACATACATACATACATTTTCTAAATTACTCTTCTAGGTAAGGGTACTTTAGTGACAGCAAAATTAATAGGATATACCAGATTTCCCTATACCCAGTACAGTCTTTAGTTCATCCTCTGGGTCTCCAGATGTTCCCAGACAAACTTAGAGATATAGTCCTTCCAACTTGTCATAGGTCTGCACTGCCAACCACTCAGACCCCTCCAAAGTGACTCCTCTAAGCAGGAGGGAGCAGGTGACTGTGCTCCAAGTTTCCTCAGATTACAGAGCTCCTCAAAAGTGAGTGCTACCTCATTTTTGTCACTTGTAGCTGTAATCTCACCTATTCAGTCACTACCCAAGGCTGAGGATTATAGATGAGCATTGGATCATACCCTGACTGGTAAACTTAGACCTTTTTCCTTTGATTCACTTCTTGCTTCTGCCTTGTACAACATCTGCTTTACAGCTGCCGCTGTACCCACCTGCTGGCCAAATCACCCAATTACCTCTACTTTCACCCTTCACTCATGAACAAGACCCCAAGAAACTTATAGTCTTCCACCTCAGGCAACATTCTTCACCATTAATTTTTTTTGTTTTTTTTGTTTTTTTTAGTAAAGCACCAAGATGTGTTAATTTTTATACCAGTCACTTCATACTCAGCAGCCTATCACTTCACAGCATGACAGTGGACACTAATAAGACATCATCTGTGGACAACAAATGTGACCCCTTCACATCCCCAGAGTGAGTTTACAGATGCATATCCAGTTCTTGACATTCTTCTTGAAGGATGCAAGGATATCACTCTGTTTTGCATGTAATAATCTTTTTTGCAGAGAAGGGTAAATGTTGAGCAATAAATGTATCCCTCTGTGGGTTTTATTTATACACTGATGGAGATTAAAGTCTTTAGCTTGAGTGTTTGTGCATGTATTTTTTAAATATTACCACTGCCCTGTTATTGAAAAATATTTATAAAATGTTGCTTAAAGATGGCAATGAAGGATTTAACCAGGACTGTGCAGATGGTACAATTATTTGTAAGTCTCCATTATACATCAGGGTAGTGCTTTAATTTCTAAAAAAAAATGATGTCACGTTTAGTCTTGTTTAGGGGATTAGAACTATATAGTGTATTATTTTCAAAGAGAATTTGTTATACTCCCATTTGCTTATTTTTAATGAAAGTGCTACCTGATTTTGTATGTTGGCATAGTGATGCCTTTCTGATAGATTTATTTCATTGTTGGTGGACTTGTCCAGGCATAAGTGAATTGTAGAAGAGAGATATTAATATTATTAATATTATTCTGAAACTGAGCATGTTGAAGGAAACATTAATTGCATGGGAAAGAGGTATGCAATCTGTCATCAAAGATGGTTTTATTTAGATTTATGTGTACTAAATGAATGATTATTTGAAATCTGAAACAGAGGTCCTTTACTCAAATTTCTAGAACAAAAAAATGATTGTACAGTTTTCCAAATCTGATAAAGTAAGAGGGCATGGTTGCTACTAAATAATTTAGTACTGAATAGTATTGAGTTCATAGGTATATGTGTTCATACGTTAATACCAAATGTATAGCTGAAGAACCATTATGAAGCTTATCTGCATTGCCATTGTAGTGACAGGAATAGACTTGTTCCCAATGGAGATAAAAATCATTTCCACTAATACCAGGCATGAAGTTATGGTTACCCATCCAATCATGTAGGCTAGCTTTGAAGGTAGTCAAAGAGTTGCTTTGCTTGATGTGCTGAAAGAGTTTATTCCAAATGTGTACAAGGGGCTGGGTAACAAACATGTCATGCTGGCATGGGGTTATTCGGCTTACAGTGGAAGTTCAGGACTTTGGATCTGGTATTTTAGACTGTATGGTCTATGATGGTGGAGAAGGCCAAAATCACAGGGTTTTTCATAGCATGAAACATTAAGCATAGGTTGTTTCTTATGAACCTGCATAACATAGAGCAGCACAACATGGATTATAGCTTGTCAGGGTAGGTTAAGTGGCTTAAATGGGGGATTTGATTTTAGTTAGGAATTTCTTTCAAGTTGTGCATAGGGCTTAGACAGGTACATCCCAAAGGGAAGATTGTAGAAGGACAAGGACACCCTTTGTTCTAGATGAGATTTCCTAACAAATAAGCTGTGTAAGGCTTCCTAATCACCATCAAAACAAGGTGGCCAAAAGGAAACATGTTGTCTACATCAGAACTCAGGTTTCTCATAAGAGTCTATTTTGATATAGGAGCCAATGATGTGATAAAAGCAGGGGCAGACAAAGGTAACTATCACAGGATCACAGGAAGTTACTGGGCTAATGGCCATAGGCCCCTTACAAGCCTAGCTAAGTTCTACCCTAATTTACATGATCATTACCTATTTTTCCTGCCCAAGAGGGACACAGGTGGAACACCTGGGGTGAATTTACAGTTACCCATCCAATCTTCCAGACAGCATTAGAAGAGGGTCAATGAGGTGCTCTGTTTGACGTGAAGTGGGAGTCTGTCCCAAAGGTGTGTTAACCTCTGGGAGACAAATCTGTCCCTCTAGCAAATTCTATTAATGTTACATACCAGGTTAAGGTCTTTATAGTGAGTAACCCGTGTACCATTTGACTTGTGGATATGCAGCATTTCCAATAAAGCAGGGTCACAGATTGCTTTATATGCAAGGCAGAGATCACCTCTGAGTGGTCTGTATAAACTGAATAAAGCCACAGTGATTTATTTATTTATTTGTTTATTTATTTGGCATTTGTTTACCAGGGTGATCCATCTGGGTCTAAAGACCCCATTTTCTGTGGTGACCCTGGGAGAAAAGCTCCACATATGGTGCAATACAAATACATTATAGTCCAAGAACAATACAAGTATCATGAGGAATACTATACAAAAATAAGTAAACTAGGTTACAAGATATACTACACATCTGGATAATTCTATGGAGTTATATCATTGTAGATAATTTTAGTCATTCTAACAATATATACATAGCCTATGAGTAGATAACGTGTACAAAAGTAGTATGTAGGTGGTACAATGTATGACCTCGGTTGTTATAGTACATTAAAAATAAAATGATGGTTTCAGTTAGGAAAGTAATAGCAGAAGAGTAACTGATGCAAAAAGATAGTGAGAGTTAAGAATAGAGCCATTACAGACTGAGCAGCATCTTAAGGATATGGTATAGAAACAGAGAAGGAGTTAGGAGAGACATTAGGATCTTGTAGATTGTGAGGGAGTGAGATGCAACAGAAGAAGAAAATGAAACTAGTGTAGAACAAGAAGAGTTGAGCATTAGGCTGGATTCATACAAGAGCAGAGACATGTATTTTTTGAGATGATTTTTAAACAGGTTTTAAAGCGTGTTAGGCCAGGCACAGACATGGTAGCAAGAGGTAGGGCAGGATTCACAAAGCCTCCGTGTAAGAGTTATAACTCTTACACGGAGGCTGCAGTTAAACGGATTGATGTTAGCATGCTCTGCATATTCATGAGAGCATGCTGAATCACACCTAAGGCTAACACGGTCCGTGTAAGACAGTAGGGGGCGTGTCCGTAGGCCGAGCCCTGTAAGCGGACATGCCCCCAGAAGAGTAAAAGTGCCCAAAGTAAACACCCACGCCAGAGTCCATGGAAATGTGAATAAACACAACACAACACATGTCCCCACAGACTACAAACATAAAATGTACAAATGAACATCACATAATTTTTTTTTAAATTGTAAAGATGTTTAACCGTGAGTGCGCTCGTTTGCGCGGGCGTGCCCGTAGCGCAGCTACAGTTAGCAGTCAGTGGGAAAGCATATAAGAACTAAATATGCAAGGAAGCCAAGAAGCAATAGCGTAGCGGTAGAGATGTTGGCTGAAGAGCAGGCATTCATGGTTCGAGCCCACACAACACCAATTTTTATTTTTAGCAAAATAAGCATGAAACAAGTCCCTGACAAATATGTACACATAAAATCACATTTTATGTAAAATGTAATGAAATAGCCCATTTATATTGAAGAAATGTGAGGTAACAAAACAATAAAAAATGCCAGATGTGCCCATAGCTGAGCTACAGTTTAACAGGGTGAGTGCATCTGCCCGTAGATGAGCAGTGGTTTAACTGATGCAAAATGAGTGCCCGTAACTGAGCAGTGGTTTAACACACTAAATCCATGTGCCCCTAACTGAGCTGAGCGTAATATGCGTGCTGATAGCCAAATGAGGCTTAAACCAGCGTACCCCATTTGCGCAGAGCTGCGCACCGCGCAAACAAGCTAACAGACGGGTAACGTTGAGAAAGCCGTATCAAAACTGCCTTTACACAGACACACCCCTCAGCATGTCTAGACAGTCATAAAAAATAAAAAGTAGTGGCCAGGTTCGAACCCAGGATACTATACACCATAGTCAAGGTACCAAACCACTAAGCCATGATAGCAGTACCTATAAATGCAATAATAGCTAATATATAGGAATGAATACAAACTGGAGCATGACAATGCAGGTTTACTGAAGTTGATAAAATTCCAAAATGGCCAATCACAGATATGTGCGGGAAAAACAGACTATATAAGCCCCATAGGCGGGAATACACAGCATAAATGATTGTAGAACTGAACTGCAGGCAGAATGACAGGAGTAGGAGAGGGTAGTTGCTTTCGAGCACAGAGGTGGGGCATTGAGGAGTCCAGGTACATGGTCTGGCTCCTAGTCCACAATCATGAGGCCCAACTCATGCAGGGCCAGGTCCTCTGGGGAGCATACTGAGCTGAGGCGTGGGACCGGTTGGCTCATGATCTCACCAGTGCCACAGGGATTCCAAGGACTGGTGAGCAGGTCCGTCACCACCATGCGGACCTGAAGAGACACAAGCAGGACCAACTGAACCTTTGGATCCAGGAGGCCCAGCAAATGCCTAACGCCCCACTACTGAGTAAGTTACATTTAATTATGTATGTAAGAAATTAAACTAACTGATATTATGGAGATGTGTATTCCAATATCACTTCATTTATATTACAGCTGCAGGTGTCCGTTCTGCGAACCGCAGAGCCTATGGTGATAGGCTGGTGCGGTTGCGCCACCAGGCAGGTCAGTAATCCACTACCAGTAACTGTAAAGAAATATAAAAGTATGACAGTCAGCAAAAGAGTGCAGTGTAGTCACTAAGGAATAAAATGTGCAAGTAACAGTGTAAAAGTGTCTGCAAGTATTGCTTGATTACAAAAGTGTGTTGCAGCCTGTAAGCCAAACAGAAAAATTAAAATGTCTGACATAAATTCTGAAATAAAAATGCCCCACCTGTAAGAAAATAGTACACAACCTGCAGCAGGCTGAAAAGTATAGCTGCAGAAGATGATGAAATCACATGTGTGAAATATATCCCTGTTGAAATACTGAAACATGACAGAAGAGAGACTGCTGGAAAGGATTGTAATAACTACAGGTAAAACATGTCAGTAAAGCCTAGAAGTAAGTACCATCCTGAATAGTAAAATGAAAACAAGTGAGAGAGTGTGAGAAAGTGTCATGAATACAGCAATACAGTAGTAATAACCCCTGAATAAAGTATACTGCAGTCAAGACAGAATGAAATGCATGTGAGAATCAAAACCAAACAGTGAAATCTGTTTAAAGTGTTGCTGCATCTGGAATGTGTATCCCAAAATCTGGATATGTTGCTCTCAGTCTGCAATATGCAGATAGTATGATTGTCTGATATACCAAACATCCACACTTGTCTACAGCTATATAAAGCAAATGTAGCAGGATGATGTAGCTGAACAAAGCTAGATATGAATGTGTATGAAGAACAATAAAATGTATATTGATGTTGCAGTAACAGTCCTATCACCAAGTTGAAATAGTTATCATGTAGGAAACTGTAGTTAGAACAGTAGTGTGTATATATCTGTAGCTATTAGAAATGTACAGCATATGTATTGGTATTTGAAGGTGTTAATATTATTTTCTTCACCCCACTCTATAACCACATATAACCCATTCCACGTGAAAATGGTATGTGCAATCACAATTAACACCCCTGGATGTTTGTCCTGTTGGGTCATATATATTTGCATGTCCGTTGATGCATCTGCCCTGTTCATACATCCAAACTGATGGCCTGTTGCCATCAATTAACCCTGCATGTTGTTGGACTGTGTATTGCTGTTCAAATTATGCATGTGTTATGCACGCTGTTCAATGGTGTGAATATCTGGGTGTTTGGTTAATGGGAATACTAATGCATGCTGTTACAACTAATTGTGAATGGTATTATATGTCACTAACCCAAACTGTCATGACATAATGCAAAACATAGGATGACAGGGAAGGCGGGTTCCAGCGGACCCACCTCTCCCACCTCAGCTGGTGAGTGCACCTGGCACTAGTGCCGAGTCTGGACCCTCCTCCGGTGGCCCTGTGCCACCTGCGGGTGGAAGTGCTGCAGGGGATGGGGCTCGCCCCCCCCCCTGCAAGTGTGGCCAGAGGAGAACCACCACTCACCCTCCGTAGTGTCCGGACTGTGGTGCGTAGGGAGATTCGGGACTCTGTTCTCGAGCCCCTATGCCAGCTTGAGGCACGGGTGGCACAACTTACGGGCATGCCTGTTGCCTGGCCTACACAGCCCCCAGCACAGCCCCGTCCTGGGCAGTGAAGGAACAGTGGCAACTGCCTATGGGTGGGGATATCAGTTCCACTGTTGCCATCTGTGGGCTCATGGGCTCTGGATAGCCAAACCTCCGTCCCCGTCAATTGTGTAACCCCCCACACATGTCATACACCACCCCTGTATGCGTCTTGTTTGTCTTGTCTGTTGACCTACCCAACCTACCTCCCCAGCTATACTGACTTCCCTCACCTGACATACCACTCTCACCTGAAAAAAAAAAAAGGGCACTCTGTACCCACAAAAAAATTACGCCCCATACATAGCTGGCCATTCCGCACATATGTCTACCAGACATGGAAACTATCAATTACAATTGGCTGTACAACAAGTATTACTGTTGTCCTTACACCTCTCTCAGGGGTGGAAGGTATCAAATGTCACACCAAATTACAAACATATGCACAGCTGTTGCTGATGAAGGAATGGGCAGCTATGGGCCTTACCTATATCCCTCCTGCAAAACCCAAGCTTGTTTCCCTACTGTCTTGCCCTCTTTGTGACCCCTTTTTCACCACTTTCCTGTCTCCCCATTTTCATTTCATTCAAAGAAAATAGCACGGGTGTGAGCAAGAGTAAGCATGTTTAAGCGGTTGTAACCAGGTGTGCGCTTGTGTGCGTGGAGCTAAATGCTAGTGCGCATGCGTGAGCTCCGCGCAAACCAGCGCTAACCCAGTTACAACTGCTTAAAAGTGCCTTAGTCACTTTGATTGACAGGTCCTGTAGTCAGTTCAGAAGCAAAATAAAATCCCACTGGCAGTCCCAAACCCAGGACCTTGGAAACAGTAGTCTGCATGACTTACCATTAAGCCATGACTCTTATGCAAAAACATTGTGCTAAAATAAATATATCATGTAATAGTAGGAATGAATGTAAAGGGAATATAGGATGTGTAGTACACAAAGCATGTCATTTAGAATTACTGTCAAAACTAGTAGATTTCCATAATAGTAGTGTGTGAACAGAAACAGCCATGCTAGTTGGTAGCTAGTAGGTAATAATGTCACTGTAGCACCTTGCAAGCCACACACATTCTCACAGCAGGATAATCACTGCCCATACCCCACAACCTCTTACAGGAACACATCAGACCAAGTAATAAAATATGTGGAGCAAAGGCCCAAAACCAGGGACACATTACAAATAATGTTACAACAAACATAGACAGTTCAGAGAGTAACAGGGTCTGCATTTTGTGGGATGTTTGGAAGGGTATGAAGTCTGAAACTTGAATGTTTGTCACTATATTCTGACTTGAGCCCAGAGTGATTTGCCAGAAAAAGCTGTGCATGAGATATTGACCAAAATATGAGGTGGAAATGTGGACAACCTGCAAATATTTGTACACATGAGAGGTCTGACACCATCACATTTGAATAGTTAAGAGCCTAGACATAGCAACAGTGAATGACTTACAGGGATGCCCCACAGACTCCATGTGAAATGTACAAACAGTAGGCAGAAAGGTGTAACAACACATGCAATGGTAACTATGGAGTCCTGAAAGTATTCACCACTTGCATGGCAGAATAAGTGTAGTAATACATATGCTCATGCTAACCCACAGTCACAACTGCAGCATACCAGACAATTTAATGGGTGTACCCCACTGATATGTACCATTCCATGAGGCAGATAACAGATGAACCTGAGAGTCTCTGGGGCCTGCTCAGCAGCATATTCAAATACCCTAATAGATGTCAAGGCCCACACCATGGCCAGACCACACTGCATGCTGTAACACCCTAGCAGATATAGCAAGCATTCCAAGGTGTGAATGTACATGGAAAATAGGAAAGCTACAGCAGCACACTACAGTCAGGACACCTAGCAGGCATACAAGTAGTGATTGTAAAGGGCAAATATTGAAGCCTTAGCAACAAAGTGCAAGCAAAAGTGAAAGGAAAGCACACACACACACATTAACAGTAGTAGTAGTTGCAGATGTCAGTGTACATACACAGTTAGTACAGGAAACTGGAGAAATGAATGAAGGAATGTTAATCTACAACACAGCTGGAAATATGAGAGAGATACCAACCTTTACACTCACAGAACATTGTCCACAGCATACCAGCATGATCCCTGCCCTTAAAATCTGAAAGGGCTACGCCTATCTCACATACCTTTTTATAGCACTGTTCTGAAATCACAGTGAGAACTGCGATCAGTACACAACTGGCTGCATGCAATTAGCAAATGCTGGCTAACAATTGGTGCAGAAGCCATCACATGGGCATATGCAGATACCTACAAAAGTATGCTGTACTCCCAGTCCACACATGCAATACTTTCATTGCACCCTGAGGAGGACGTGAGAGACAGACAGACAGACAGAGAGAGAGAGACAGAGACAGAGAAAATTGAAATTAAGCAGACACAAACAAAACTGTTCAGCAACAGCCACCTGAAAGCTGACAACTGGGAAGTGGAGCAGCAGGACAGAAAACCAGATGGCAAGACAAGCAGCTGTGACAAACACAGGTAATGTAAAGTAATACTATAAAGGTCTACATACTGTGAACCCTCCATATGTGTCATTGGTCTGTATCCATATGTATATGAAGATGTGTAAAGGGCAGGGGACATACAGCAACTATCAGTGAAAGCTGTACATACATTTGTATATGAGAGCATCTATGTGCACATATCAATGTAGGTTGACTGTAGGTTGTAGTGCAATGTACAAAGTAGTTTTCACAGTTATGTATGTTTAGCAGTATGTTAGTGTGTGTATACAGTATGGTAGACAAACATGTTGATATACCTGTCTATCATATGGATACATATGTATGTCAAAATATGTATGTATGTATATATATATATATATATATATATATATATATATATATATATGATATGCATATATGTATACATACATAGAGAGAGATGTAGGAATACATAGACAGATGTAGATAGATAGAATATGTACAAACATATATATGTAATGCACACAGACAGATATAGATATATGTAGATACATATACATAGACAGACTGATCTGACTATCTACAGGTATGACTGTATATGATGACCTCAACACACCCTGTCCCATCCCCTCTGTCACTCTCACCCCTCTGTGCCCCCCTCCACATCTATAGCAATATATGTACATCAATATATATATGTGTATATTTATACAGACATATATATATATATATATATACATATAGATATATCTATATACACACACATATATATATATATATATATATATATATATATATATATATATATATATATAAAACGAGAGAGAGAGAGATGTATATAAATTCTGAGTGAGGCACATGTGCACAGATGTATTGCAACAGGTACCTGGTGACAAAGGCATGGAGTGAACACCAGTGTCAAAACCGGAGTACCATACCCCATTTCAAATCACCTACACCAGTAACCACCAGATATGTGATTGGCTGCCCACCACTGCATGTGTCAGGGGTGAACAGGGTCATAAATGTGTACAATAGTGGCCCCAATGATATTCACAGTGGCACACTATTCCTGGAATATCTGCACATGGTATGTGTCAGCAGACATGGTGTGTCAGCTATGGACATGTAGGTCGGTGTACCCCTCCACACCACATAATGAATGCCATGGTATGGACCTCACATGACAGCTACAGATATGGAGAAGGGCACAGTGACATGTACAACACTGTGACAATGCACTCAAACACATTACCAATGCACAGTGACTGACAACACCACAGAGTACACATGTACTACCCACATAGAGGTTACCACTCCAGGATTTACATACGTAAGTCACACCCATGACAGATGTCCAACAACCATAGTAACACCTCACACCATCCACAACCTAAATGACTGCTGTGTGTCGTCCATGCCACTGCAATAGAGAGCACATGTGGAGGTAAAGTTCCTACCCACAGATACCCTGCAATAAACTACACAGTGTTAAGAAGCAAGACTCCCCATGAGTACATGTCACACATACCCCTGCTGAATGTTAGTCAGATAGGTAATATGCCATATGAGTCACCCTGTGTAACTGTGTGACAGCAGCAGGTACCATCACACCACATGTGTCACAATGGTCAGGGTAGCAGAACAGTATGTTGCTGTAGTCCCAGGGGCAATAGCATATTGTATAGTATTGTATTGTAATGTAATGTATTGTGTTGTATTGTATTGGTATGTTGAGGTGCCTCCTTGGTGGAGTGGAACCACTGCTGCTGTGCGCCAGTGTACAGGTACATATCCTGTAGTCAGCCTAGTGTTACATAGCACTTTTATATGTGTGCTTAGCTCCTGTCAGAGTTTATGTAGCATGCAACTGGGGATACCATCAGGTCCCAGTCATGTTGTGTATTCTGCTTTCATGACGGCGGCTCTCACCTGGACATCTGTGATGACAGGGAGGTTACAGTCAGCTGGGATAACTATGTCTTATTTTGGGGGAGAGGGCGGGGTGACACCTGCACTGAACCTGTCTGCCACAATGTTGTCAATATCTGTGGTGTCACTGAAATATTTGTTGTTGTGTACTAACTATGGGCATAGAGGATGGATTCTGACCAGGTTGCTAACATAACTGAAGAAGGCCTTCTGGTTATCTGTAGTGTCCCTCTTGATTTCCCTCTCAAAGTTGCCCATAGATGTTTGTATGATGGAAAATAGATCCTTACTAGTGCTGCTCAGACATGCCCTCCCTTTATGGAATTATGCTCTGTCTTGCAGTAGCTTCCATCTTCTGTAATACAATCTGTCTATGGCTGGGGTCCACCAGACAGGATGCTGTCCCTTTGTGGGGAGTGCCTTGGTCATATATGGGATTGCATGAGCCATGCATTCTCGGAGATGTCTGTAGAAAGCATTTGTGTAGGGGTCAGCATTGTGGGTTGTATCTGCCACTGGCCCAGTGGGCTGAAAGGATACCATGTCACTGTTAAAAAGTGTAAAGTTTGCATCTGCAATGTTATTCACTATAGTCGTTTGTGCTGGTGGAGGAGGTGGGATATGTATATCCATGGCAATTAGTGTGTGGTCAGCTCACAGTAGTTGATGATGTAGGCCATACAGTACCCAGATACAAACCCCCAGAGTGAGGAGGTGCTCTTGACCTGAATCAGTGTTCTGACTGCTGGGGTTTGGTAGTATGTCGTATGGAGTGTGCCAGGTACTGTTGCACAGTTGGTGGCTGAGCAGTGATACCTGGCCATTTACATGTGTATCCACCAATAGACAGACAGATGCTATATATGTGAGATATGTTGTATCATAACAGTCAAGTAGCATGTGTAGTATGTGTGCCAAATTCTGCTGACATATATTGCTGATATCAGGTTATTTTCCTTTTCAGGTACATGGCTCACCCGTGGAATCCCACTTACTCCACAGCTGAGGATGAGGAGATACACCAGAGCCTGGTGCGGGATTATGCAATACTCTTTTCCTGCACCAGCCAGAATCAGCAGGAGAGGGCTGCACTGTGGCAAGACCTGGTCCGTCGGGTAAATGACATAGGTATGCATAATAGGACATATGAGCAGGTACGACATCACTGCAGTGATTTCATCAGAAATGTCCATCAGCGTGCATCGGATATCCACAGGCAACAGGTCACCACAGGTGGTGGGGTGGCTACACATCCCCCACTCACCAGACTGGAGGGACTACTCATGAGTGTAGTGGCTCCAGTCCGCCAGCAACAACAACAGCAGCAGACATGCATTATGATGGAGGCTGGAACCACGCAGCAGCAAGACAGTGAACGTGCAGGTAATATGCCATATGTATAGTTGACTGTTGTGTACACTGGTAGTTAATGCATGTGAGAGGTGTGTCCTTGGTTTGTAGCTGTCACCATAGTATTTAATGTGCAAGTGTGATATCCTCAATATTAGCAGCTGACCTGTGAAAGGCGACTGTTGTACTACTGACCTGTATCATACTCAGTAACAATGGCACAGTTGTGCCCACTGACATTAGTTTCTTCACATCTGCAGGTCCCTCCTGTGTAACAGCAATGCAGCCTATCCATGCTGGTGAGTGTGTATTAACAATACCTGTAATAGTCTTGATAGTAATAGTAATATTAGGCTCACTTAGTAGTGCTCTTTGTATGCATGTAGGTGTGTCTGTGTCTGTGTGTTGATATCACGCATACTGAGCACTGTATAATTGTGTGAAACTGTGTGCATGTGTACGTGTACATGTGTGCACCTGTGCATGTGTGCATGTGTGCATGTGTGCATGTGCGTATGTGTGCACCTGTGCATGTGTGCATGTGTGCATGTGTGCATGTGTGCACCTGTGCATGTGCACATGTGCGCATGTGTGCATCTGTGCATGTGTGCATGTGTGCATGTGTGCATATGTGCATGTGCGCATGTGTGCATGTGTGCATGTGCGCATGTGTGCATGTGCACCTGTGCATGCGTGCATGTGCATGTGTGCATGTGCATGTGCGCATGTGTGCATGTGTGCATGTGTGCATGTGTGCATGTGTGCACCTGTGTGTGCATGTGTGCATGTGTGCACCTGTGCATGTGTGCATGTGCGCATGTGCGCATGCGCATGTGTGCATGTGCACATGTGTGCACCTGTGCATGTGTGCATGTGTGCATGTGCGCATGTGCGCATGTGTGCATGTGTGCATCACTGGTAATGTGTAGACATTGTAAACTGTGTTTCCTGTTTCCCTCCCACAGGCTCTGGTGCTGCTCTGGTGTCATGTAGCAGGGAACCTGAATCAGGTGCCATGGGTACTGATAATGATAACATCTGTGTAATGGCACAGGAAGGTATGCCAGGGTCCGCCATTGGTCAGCCGATTGACAGTACACAGCTGTCGACCCCATCAATGCGCACAGTTATCCTGCCAATACACCCTTTGTCACCAATGTCCCTAGGTGATGGATAGCATACAGTGGGCATTGACCAGGGTAATGTGGTATCTGTGGCACATGCCTCCCCACACAGCAGCCATGGGCATGGCCCAGAGATGGTACCACACAGACTGATGTCCAGGGGTTCTCGTGGGAGCATCCGTGGGCGTACCGCCCCTGTCAGACGTGCCCACAAAGGTCTTACAACCTCAGCTATGTTTCAGGCTGTCATGCAGGCACAGTCACGTATGGAACGGTACACCAGACAGGGTCTGAGGGAGCTGACAGTATGCGTGACATTGCGGCTGCCATCCGTGATTTCACCGATGTCATAGACAGACGTTGTGGGGACATATTAGACCGGTTCCACAACTACATGTCCATGAGCCAGGGCGATGGTGGACGGTTGAGGTGTCGATGTGGCCGTATGCCAGCAACAGCAGCAGCTGGCAGTCGTCGCAGACGACAACAGGGCTGCGGCCGCCCCCGTAGTGCCAGCAGCAGCCCCAGCAATGCTGGGTCTGTGCTGTCATCAGACCGCCCCAGGAGACCACGTGCACATGGCTCTGGCCAGGCCCGACAGGGATCTGTGTCCAGTCAACAAACACCTACTTCTGATGACAGCACCCAGTCTAGGTTGGTACCGGATATGGTCCGTAGCACCCCTGCAAGGCACAGGTACAGTGTCCGTGGCCAGAGGATGCTGATCTGTATGACCTGGCAGGTACAGTCTGTGGCTGTCCACAAACACCAATATATGGCAGCCATGAGGTGGAACTGTGTGCATCCATACAAACATGCGAATTGACAACACCTAGGGCTACTGCATACATGCACACACTGCATCAACATTGCCCCACCTTCTACTGCTGTCCCTCACCGACACACATACACATACATGTCAATCGGTGGTATCGGTGGCTGACTCAGGCATACTAAGTTCACACCCTGTGCATATGATGAAACTGTGCCACCTCCTGCAATCTGTAACAACTGTGCAGGTACAGGTTAACATGTTACTGATGCACAGGGTGACCACATAGACGTGTAGTAATAGTATCATGTTGTTAACAGTACTGTGTGCTGAATTAATTGTGGGTATATCACAGCATGCCTGATGCAGTAAGGGTGTGATTGTCATGTACTGTTGTCTACACCCATGGTAAGTACCATAGTGTATCATCTGCACATGTTGGCATACTGGTGGTAATGATGTCCACAGAAGGCTACATACATAGGTAGCAGGATAAGGTAATGAATGTAGTAATACGCAATGATGGACATGTAAACTGCAAGTGGCAGGTTGCCCACACTGGACTCTGCAATGCAGATGTTTGAGGATGTTGATATGTGTGCAGTACTACACGACTGGTACAGGACACACAGGAACACCCTAGCACTGCAAGCTCACATCTCATACCATGCTAGACAGCCCCAACACACAAAACTAACTGTCACAGGAGGGAGAGTCCCCATATATGTTAGGGATACTGTGGTGGCAGGCCAGGTAGCATACATCCTACTAAGTATGGAACCACTGAGTGAAGGCTCAGTGTCTGTTATTTGACATGTGTATTACTACAGGTATGAACACATGGGTTTCGATCCAGTTATTGTACATCCTGACAGTACATGGTCTGTACACTTGTGTGCGCTGAGACTGGACCCTAGCCATCTGACCCGTGTATTTCCATGTACGTGTGCATAGTGCCTGCATATTTGCAGTGTTACCTACTGGAAGTGGTACAGCTTGTTTGTTGTACAATGGACTACATGCAGCCCTGTTTACTGTAGCTTTGTTTGCATGCATGTTTGCTTGCAATTACCCTGGAATACTGATCCCACCTGCAATGCATAGTTATAGAGCTTCTGTGGACTCCTAGTGCCATCTGCATAGCTTACTATATGCATGTCCATGTCTCACTTGACAGAATGTCACTGTTTGTCCTGTTCATATGTACATTGCCTGTGACACAGTGCATATGACTTATCTGGCATGTGTCCATGTGAGCAGTCATATATGCTACTGCTAACTGATCACAGGCACTACACCTTCACATATTCATCTTCTGTTGAACCACCTGCTTCGCTAGGGACGGCCTGCACCTGTCACCCCTGGGCTTTCAGATATTGGCAAAGGCTCTTGCTACCCCCATAGTGCCTATGTTAGGCAAGGCTCAAATGACAAACCCACCTTCATAGGTATCCCAAGGGATAAGAAACTAAGAGTAATGCTACCCAACGCCAGAAGTCTAAACCTCAAGATGCATGCACCCGAAACTCTCCTTGGCATGGAGAACATCGATATCTGTGCAGTAACAGATGCCTGGTTCAGGGTTACTGAGAGCACACCAGCACTACCAGGTTTAACCTCATACCATGCTTTTCAGCCCCAAAACTTGGAATGAACCACAAATGGAGGGGGAGTATTGATATTCATCAAAGATACCCACACCTCCAGGTTGGTGGCAAAGCACCAAGCATCAGAGACTATCCATGTGCAACTAACAATGGGTGAAACTGCCTTCCAGGTTATAGCCTGCTACAGACCACCCTCCAAAACCCAAGAACTGCACTCGGCCGTCCTGTGAACAGTGGAAATATGAAGGTCTCTCCAAACACCATTATATTGGGTGACGTCAACTACCCAAACATGGACTGGGAGTATGACTCTAGCTCCAACACCCTAGGCCAAAGATTCCTAGAATATATGAGCTCAAATGCTATGGAACAAGTTGTTACCACTACCACAAGAAGGGGAAACATACTGGACCTGATCATCACCAACATGGGGACTCTATGCTCCAGACCAGAAGTGTATCCCTCACTGGTAAGATCGGACCATAAACTAATCTCACTGGATATTCACATCCCAACCCCACCCCCTGCCCAGAACACCACAGTGAACAACTTCTCTAAAGCAAATTCACACTCCTCAAAACTGAGGTGGAAACCTTCAAAGCCCCCAGGCCTGTGGAAACTACAGACCAGACCGCAGATTCCTCTATAAACGCATTCTATGGACACCTTCAGGAATGCATGGATCATGTGATCCCGAATAAAACCAAGACCCAATCCTCCAAAGGCAGACGTCCTGTCTGGTGGACCCCAGCCATAAACAAACTACACAATAGAAGGAGGAAGCTACTAAATGATACAGCAAATTCACAAATAGGGAAGGCATCACTGATCAGTATTAGCAAATAACTACAGGCACTCATAAGATTGTCTAAGGCCAGCTTCAAGAGAAATTGCACAGGACACTAAGGATAATCACAAGGCTTTCTTTAGTTATGTTAGGAACCTGGGTGGTAATTCCCAGATATGCTCAGAGGTAGTCCAAAATGTCAATAGAAACACCAAACCCACAGACATTGCCAACATTCTAGCTGACAGGTTCAGTGCAAACTTCTCACCCTCCTCCACACTGAAAGGGCAAATATGTATCCCAGCAGAGTTCTGCTGCCCTGACATCTCAGATGCTCAGGTAAGAGCCACCCTCTCCAAAGCAATACACACTGCATCAATGGGACGAGACAGTGTCCCGGGCTATGTCCTACATGATGACCAAGACGTGCTACTACCACACATAAACCTACTGTTCAATCCCAGCCTTACTACAGGATATGTGTCCAAAGTGTGGCGTACAGCAACAGTGGTCCCTCTACAGAAAGGTGGTGCCTCAACGGATCCTGGACACTATCACCCCATAAGCCACACTAGCTTGGTCTGCAGAGCTATGGAAAGGATCATCATGGACCACATAAATATAGATATTGCAGACCTACAGACACTGGTTCATACCCAGTTTGGCTTTGGTAAGGGCAGATCCTGCCTCTCAAACCTGGTTGATTTCTTTGAAACAGTCACCAAGGCCATTGACGAGGGGAAGGTGGTTCACACAGCCTAACTGGACCTCGCAAAAGCCTTCAAAACAATACCCCACTTGGGCATTCTAGAGAAGCTCACCAGCTTAAATATAAGCCCTATGTCACTAGATGGATTGCACACTGGCTCAAGGACAGAACCCACATGGTTAGAATTGCTGGAGCCATGCCAGACTCCAAACCAGTTACGAGTTGTGTCCCACAAGTCTCAGTCCTGGGACCTCTCTTGTTTGGTATATATTTATCGGAGGTACAGGCCAACACGGAAGGACTGTGGCTGACCAAATATGCAGATGACTGCAAACTGGCCGCCATAATTGACTCTCCAGCTGACACAAGCATCTTCCAAAGGGGCATCATAGAAACAGACAACTTGTGCCAGAGCCATGGCCTCCAGCTGAATGCAAAAGTGTGTATAGTCATCCCCTTTGGCAAAAACAAAGTGCCCACAAAGTACCACATAGGTGGTACTCCATTACGTACTGAAGAAGTAATTAGGGACCTGGGGACCCAAGTTGATAGCAATCTCTCATTTGACAACCACGTGGCCAAAGTAGTTAGAAAGACATTGTATATAGCCCACCCCATCATGAAGGGATTCACATCTACATCAGGGCAGGACATCATGCCTCTTTACTCATCCCTCATCAGGGCCATAATTGAGTACAATCCCCCTGTCAGGATGTACCTTACCAGACACCTGCAGTAACTGGAAAGACCCCACAAGTACCTCACCAAGAGGATCAAAGGGCTCAAACAGATGCCATATGCTGACTGGTTAAATAAACCCCAGCTCTACTCAGTGGCATACCACCTGTTCAGAGGCGATCTGTGCATAATGTATAACACCATGTCGAACCCGGAATTAATGGGCATGCTGCACCTGAGAATATCCAAATCCCATTGGGATACACGCTTGAGAGACCTGAGCTTCAGCACTGAAATAAATAGGACATGCTGGAGGGACAGATTCATAACCCAGAGTCTCACTTCACTCTGGAATAAAATCCCAGTCCAGGTTAGGCAGAGTCCCTCATTGACTCTCTTCAAGAGGAATCTTGATGAGTGGATGGGACATTGTAGGTTTACCCCGGGTATCACTTCTGTGTCACTATTAGACAGAGGCACAGTATACTAACCTCGGAAAAGGGCATGGCAAGATATATTTACAATGGATGGTAACAGCCAAACACATTTTGGCTAGGTTCTTAAATGCCCTAGGGCAGATTGCCTAGTATGACGCTATGAACCTATGAACCTATGTACCTTGTTCCCCATTGGCCCTATGTGCTGTTAATCACCATGGCAATCACAATACTATGGTAGCATGTTCAAAGGTCAGTTGTCAGTCACCTCTATGCTACAGTTGTGGAATTTGTGGGTCATGTGGCAATGTCACAGCTGCCACATGTACACAGTCAACCCTCTCCCCTACACATGGATGTACAACACATGTATGAGATGGAACCACATAGCCAAACTGGGGACTAAGCACTCTGAACCCAGTACTGGCATAACCTGTCAGGTGGCATGCAATACTACAGTGACTACAATACCAGTCTGATGTAGACCTACACTTACAGCAATACAAGCACGTGAACACACTGGGCCATTCGTGGAGCCTTAGAATAGCATCCTGCCTGAGCGGCACACACCTCTGCAGCTGGCACACAGGCATACATTATGTCTGAACACATCACACATAACACATAGCACACAAATCCTGTGTGCCAATCACAGCCTGTATGGCTAGACAACACACCTGCCACAGTTGTGTTAGCTACCTTTATTGTCCGGTACAGTATGGTCATGCTCACCAGGCTGGACAAGGTGAAGGTCACAGTGATATGCCTGTGGGGCACTATGGTCCACCACATAACACAAGCATACAGATCGGTCAGAGGCATGGACACATATGACTCAGTCATTGTCCATGCCACATACCTTCTCCTGCTGTACTTATAGGGTGCTGACATCATCAGTGTTTAGAAAGGGGAATGTGCATCCTGTAGTCTGTTCTCCTAGTTGCCAAAAGTGACATTTCCCTCACACACACTAACCCCCCTCAGCCAAACACACACACTTGCCATTTGTAGGATTCAGACACCTATCTCACTATGTTATAGCACTTGAGACAGATGCATTAGCAGAGTGCGCTGTTCGCATTACTGGGAGGTTTCCCTTCTCCTGCTGTACTTATAGGGTGCTGACATCATCAGTGTTTAGAAAGGGGAATGTGCATCCTGTAGTCTGTTCTCCTAGTTGCCAAAAGGGACATTTCCCTCACACACACTAACCCCCTCAGCTAAACACACACACTTGCCATTTGCAGGATTCAAACCCCTACTTAACTATGTTATGACACTTGAGATGGATACATTAGCAGAGCACGCTATTCGCATTATTAGGAGGTTTCCCTTCTCTTGCTGTACTTATAGGGTGCTGACATCATCAGTGTTTAGAAAGGGGAATGTGCATCCTGTAGTCTGTTCTCCTAGTTGCCAAAAGGCACATTTCCCTCACACACACTAACCCCCCTCAGCTAAACACACACTTGCCATGATTCAAACCCCTACCTAACTATATTATGACACTCGAGACGGACACATTAGCAGAGTGCGCTATTTGCATTACCGGGAGGTTTCCCTTCTCCTGCTGTACTTATTGGGTGCTGACATCATCAGTGTTTAGAAAGGGGAATGTGCATCGTCTAGTCTGTTCTCCTAGTTGCCAAAAGAGACATTTTCCTCACACACAATTGCACACACACCCCCCCAGCCAAACACACACACTTGCCATTTACAGGATTCAAATCCCTACCTAACTATGTTATGACACTTGAGACGGACGCATTAGCGGAAAGCGCTACTCGCATTACTGGGAGGTTTCCTTTCTCTTGCTGTACTTATAGGGTGCTGACATCATCAGTGTTTAGAAAGGGGAATGTGCATCTTGTAGTCTGTTCTCCTAGTTGCCAAAAGGAACATTTCCTTTATATACAATTGCACATATACTAATCCCCTTTGGCCAAACACACACACTTGCCATTTGTAGGATTCAAACCCCTATCTAACTATGTTATGACACTCGAGATGGATGCATTAGCAGAGCGCGCTTTTCGCATTATTGGGAGGTTTCAATCTCTTGCTGTACTTATAGGGTGCTGACATCATCAGTGTTTAGAAAGGGGAATGTGCATCCTGTAGTCTGTTTTCCTAGTTGCCAAAAGGGACATTTCTCTCACACACACTAACCCCCTCAGCCAAACACACACACTTGCCATTTTCAGGATTCAAACCCCTATCTAACTATGTTATGACACTCGAAACAGACGCATTAGCAGAGCGTGCTATTCGCATTACTGGGAAGTTTCCCTTCTCTTGCTGTACTTATAGGGTGCTGACATCACCAGTGTTTAGAAAGTGGAATGTGCATCCTGTAGTCTGTTCTCCTAGTTGCCAGAAGGGACATTTCTCTCCCACAGACTTGCACACACACCAACCCCACTCACACAGAGCATTTGCAGGATTCAAACCCCTATCTAACTATGTTATGACACTTGAGACAGACACATTAGCGGAGCGCACTATTCGCATTACTGGGAGGTTTTTCTTCTCCTGCTGTACTTATAGGGTGCTGACATCATCGGTGTTTAGAAAGGGGAATGTGCATCCTGTGGGGAGGCAGATGCCAAGCACACTCTGGCTAAGCTGTCATTCCCTAGGGCAAACAGCCTAGTGTTGACCTCTACACCCATATGTTAATTGTCAAATACACATTATTTGTTGCTGATAGACTGTTTGCACGTCTTTATTGCCATAGCATTCCCTGTTTGTATGAACAACTTGTGTATCTGTGGAAGATGTTTGCATATGGGAGGGATCCACTATATCACGTATGTCTCTGTAGTCATTTAACTGTGTGCACTGGGCAGATTGCTGTAATGTGGTTGGTTCCTGGAATAACACATAAAAATACCAGATATGTGTGGCCAACTGCTAAACTGAGATTTGGCCTAAGTGTGTGAGCATGCCCAGTTCAGCCTTCCCATGGCATGTTGTCTGACATATGTCTCATTTATCAAAGTGTGTGAGCATGCCCAGTGTGAGCATTCCATATGTTGAACTCTGCAGCCCACCACATTTGTGGATGAGTGTGAACTTCAACAAATATCTCCCGTTTATGGTTGTGTGTTGTGTGTCATGTTGTGTAGTTACTGTACAACTGCTTTGTGTGTAACACAACAGGATTATACTGTGCCTGCAGGGTTTGCATGGGATACTTTGCATACAGTTGTCAACATCCTTTCACACTGACCTAACACTGTAGTACTGTATAGTGTACTGGTTCAGTACTTTGACTGTGGTGGACAGTATCCTGGGCTTTAGTCCTATCACTGCTTTACATTTCCTTAGTGAGCACAACAGCCTGGTTAGGGACCAGTTGTGCACATCTGACCATGTTGCATTATGTTCATATATGAACTACTTAAACCAGGCTTGTCCAACATTGGTAGTGTATTCCACAACATAGGTGTACATTTGCAAACACTAGCGATGTGCCCTAGGCCATTTCTAATGCTAGTCGGAGAGTGTGTTTGTCCTTCGACACACATTGTAAGTGGAGTTTTCCATGACATATGTCATGGTTAGTATACTGTGCCTCTGTCTACCTGTGACATGACAGTGATACCCAGGATAAAGCTACCATCTCCCATCCACTCATCAAGATTCCTCTTGAGGAGAATCGATAAGTGACTCTATGGGTAGCCTGTACTGGGAGTTTACTCATGGGTGAGGGTGGCTTCTGTGTTATGGATCATGCAGTACAGCTTGTCCTATGTAAGTCAGTGCTGAGGTTCAGGTCTCTCATGTGCATAGCTCACTGCCATTCAGATTGTACAAGGTGCAGCATGTTTATTGATACCAGATTGGACATGGCTTTATACATCAGGCACAGCTTGCCTCTGGGTGGGCAGTATGGCAGTGTGTGTAGCTGCAGTTTGTTTAATCAGGCAACACATGGCATCTGTGCAAGCTCTTTGATACTCCTGGTGAGGTACTGTTGGGGACTTTACAGTTGATGGAGGTGTCTGCTGAAGTACATCCCACAGGGGCTGTTGTAGTCAATTGTAACGCTGATAAAGGATGACTGCAGAGCCACAATGACCTCCCCTTATCTAGATCTGACAACCTTCATGATTAGGTGGGTATATGGTATGTTTCTGTAAACACTACAGCACATGTTTGTCCAATGCAGGATATCTATCACCTTGTGCCCCCAGGTCTCTCATTACATGTTAAGTACGTAATGGGTTAACACCTATGTGGTAATTGGTGGGCACTTACTGTATATCCACGGGGGTTGACTATACACTTTTCTGCAATTAGCTTGCTGACATGGCTATGGCACCAGTTGTCTGTTTCTATGTGGCCCTTTTGTGGGATGCTTGTGTCAGCTGGTGGATCATATATGGTGAGCAGTTTGTAGTCCTCTGCAAACATGTTCAGATACAGTCCTTCCATGTTGGCCTGTACCTATGGGACATATATACCAGACGAGGGAGATCCCAGGACCAAGCCTTGTGGGATACCAGTTATATCTGGTTTGTAGTCTGACATGGCTGCAGCATGTCTGACCATGTCTGTTCTGTCCTTGGTCTGGTTTGCAACCCCTCTACTGACATAGGGGTTTATATTTAAGCTGGTGAGCATATCTATAATGAACACGTAGGGTATTGTATAGAAGCCTTTGCAAGGTCCAGCTATGCTGTGTGGACCACATTGCCCTCATCAATGACCTTATTGACTGTTTCAATTGAGTCAAACATGTTTAGGGGCAGGATCTGCACTTAAGAAAGCCACACTGGGTAGGGTCCAGTGTCAGTAGGTCCCCGATATCTTTATGTCTGCGGTACATGCTGATCCTTTCCATAGCTGTGTAGACCGAGCTTCTCAGGATTCTGGGGTGGTAGTTTTCAGTATCCATTCAGGCAACACCTTTGTTGAGAAGGACCACTGTTGTTGTACACTGCTCTTTGGGTACATATCCTGTGGTAAGGCTGACATTGAGCAGTAGTGTGATTTGGCATTCCATTCGTCTTGGAGTCCATGTTGGACTCAGCCCAGGACACCATCTCATACCATTGCTGCTGTGTGTTTTGCTGTTACCTCAGCATCTGCAATGTCAGGGGGCCAGCAGTCTGCTGGGATAGATATTTTGCATTCGGGGGGGGGGGGGGGTTTGCACTGCACCTGTCAGGATGTATGTTGGCAATATGGGTGTGTGTTTGGTATGTTATTTGTGATATTTGTGTGATTTAGAGCATATCTGTGAATTCCCAACATGGTTCCTACCATCATTTGTGAAAGCCTTGGGATTATCCTTAGTGTCCTGTACAATTTGTATCTTCATAGGTTCATAGGTTCATACTAGGCTATCCACCCTAGGGCATTTATTAGCTTAGCCAGAGTGTGTGTGGCTTGCTATGTGAATATTATGGCCATTTATGATTTGCTTTGCTGTGCCTCTGTTTGGACATGACACAGTGAAGACCTCCAGTGTAACTCTACGATCATCCATCCACTTGTCAAAATTCCTGTTGAAGAGTGTCAGTGAGGGGCTCTGCCTAACATGGAGTGGGATTCTGGTCCAGGGTGTGGGGAGCCCTGGATTATGTATCTGTCCCTCCAGCACATCCTATTTCATTATTTGTGGAGGTTGACATCTCTCACTCTCACAGCTCTGATGGCTTTGAGTTTTCTGGGGTGGAGCATGTCCATTACTCCTGTGTTGGGCATGGCCTTGTACAACAGGCATGCAATGCCTCTGTGTAGGCAGTATGTGACTGCATTCAGCTGGGGTGTCTACAGCCAGGCAGCATATGACATATATTTGAGACCCTTTATCCTCTTGGTGAGGTACCTTTGAGGTCTTTCTAACTGCTGCAGGTGTCAGGTAAGGTACATCCCATATGAGGCATTGTACTAGATTATGGGTGTGATAAGAGAACAGTATAGGGGCACAATGACCTCTGTTGATGTAGATGTGAATCCTTTCATGATACGGTGTCCAATGTAGACAGTCTTCCTAGCCACATTGGCAATGTGAGTGACACATAACAGGTTACTGTCCACTTGTGTCCCTAGGTCCCTGATTACTCCTTCCATACATAATGGTTTACCACCTATGTGGTAATTTGTGGTACCTTGTTTGGTATTTGGTGGGACATTCATACTGTCCAGTGTCTTCAGGATGGCTGGGTGGGGCTCCTGTGTGTGAGAGTGTGGTCTGTAGCATGCTACAGACTGTACAGCAGTCTTGCCTACAGTTAGTTGCACACGGGTGGACTCCAATGCCTTGTGCATTATCAGTTACCTGGACATATGGGTGTCTGTGCTGAATATGGATACTCACCCTCCTTTTATGTTTTGTTCCAGATTTTGGGGCCATAACGCATGATATGTGGTATAACCTGGTAGTGCTGGTGTGCTGTCAGGAGGCTTGCAGCAGGTTTCTGTCACTGCACAGACATCAATGTTCTCCATACTGGGGATGGCCTCGGGAGCATGCATATTGGGGTTTACACATCTGGCATTGGTCAGCATTACCCTTATGTTTCTTTCCACTTATGTTTTCTAGGGTGGTGGGTTAGTCTTTTCAGCCTTGCCTACGAAAGGCTCTATGGAGGTGGCAAAAGCCTTATCCAATATCCAGACGCCCAGGGGAAACAGGTGCAAGCCATCCCAGGAACAGCTGCGTGGCTTGTCAAGCATGACATCCCAAGCAGACAGACATTGGATCCCCTTGGAATGACACCAGTAAGTGTGCCACTTGCTATAACTGATCATTCCGTGTTTGTACTGTGGCATCATTCTTGGTAAGGGTAGGATGCTGCAAACGGTGAGTGTCATTCCGGCCTGGACTACATAATCAGAGAGTTCATCTATGTCTCTTTTCATGTAGTCTAGGGAGGTACATCTCAGGTCATTCACACCAGCATGGACTATGACTGCATCATATTTCTACTTGCTTTGGGGTGACCTGCATACTTGTGTTATGTGGCGTATTGTGGCAGCCTACAGGCAGCTTACTGTACCCTTTCCCTTGTTCAGTCTGGTGTGTGGGACAGCAGTGTGTCTCACTATGGAGTCACCTATTACAACTGTATCAGGCATGTTGTTTCTCCTTCTGGCCTGTGACTGTTTGGCACACCAGCTTTGTGTACTATGTGTTGTATGTGCTATGTTTGGAAGTTGTTTGATTGGGTGTCTGCTTTAGAGGCTTCTGTTGGTGTGCTGTGTTTGTAATTTGTGCCTCCGGGAATGTTTTTCTGTGTTTATGTCTTTGGTTTGCAGTTGTGATAGGTCTATGTGGGACTGTGTTTGTGGTGTGTGTGGTTACCTTCTCCTCCTGACTAGTTTTGGGAGTACTGAGTTGAGGGAGTTCAGCCTCCAGTTTGGATAGATGGTTGCATCTCTCACATATATTTGTATTTCTTGGGGGGAGTTGGGGGTTGTCTGTGTACTTGGGGCAGGTGTAACATTGCCTCAAGATTCACAGATTCAACTTGTTGTGGCTGGCCTTAGTGGATTGTATGTGTGGACATATTTCATAGTTTCATAGTTTCATAGTATAGTACTAGGCTATCTGCCCTGGGGCATTTGTAAGCCTAGCCATAGTGATGTGGCTTTTGCCACACCATGAAATGGTACAAAATGTACAGAATAAATCTAGAATACTGTGCCTCTGTCTAGTAATTGACACAATGAAGGTCCCCTTATATAATAGAATTAGTTTACTGTGCCCCTGTCTAGCAGTGACACAGATGTGACCCCTGGGATAAACTTACGATCTCCCATCCACTCATCAAGATTTCTCTTGAAGAGAGTCAGTGAGGGGCTCTGCCTAATACGAACTGGGATCCTGTTCCAAAGCATGGGAAGCCTCTGGGTTATGAATCTATCCCTCCAGCATGTCCTATTCATACTTGTGCCAAGGTTTAAGTCTTTAGCTCTCGTGGTCCTGATGGATTTGGATTTTTTGAGGTGGAGCATGTCCATCAGATCCTGATTGGACATGGCCTTGTACGTCAGGCAGAGATCTGAGCAGGCGGTATGCTACTGAATAGAGCTGAAGTTTTTTTAGTCTGGCAGAATAAGACATATGTTGGAGACCCTTGATCCTTTTGGTGAGGTACTTTTGTGGTCTCTCCAGCTGTTGCAAATGCCGGGTGAGGTACATACCAAATGGGGCATTGTACTCAATCATGGGTCTGATGAGGGAGGAATAAAGGGGTACAATGACATCCTTGGATCTGGATGTGAATCCCTTCATGATGAGGTGTGCAAGGTAGAATGTTTTTCTAACCACTTTGGCAACGTGGGTGTCAAATGAGAGGTCACTGTCTACTTGGGTCCCTAGGTCTCTGATTACTTTTTCCATACTCAGTGGGTTTCTGTCTATGTGATAATTTGTGGGTACTTTGTTTTTTTTCCAAAAAGGATAACTATACATTTTTTGGCATTTAGTTTAAGGCCGTGACTATGGCACCAGTTGTCCGTTTCAGTGAGGCCTTTTTGTAGGTTGTGTGTGTCTGCTGGTGTATCGACTATGGCATCTAGTTTGCAGTAATCTGCAAACTTTGTCAGCCACAGTCCACCCATGTTTGCTTTAACATCTGATAAATAAATGCCAAACAAGAGGGGTCCCAGGACAGATCCCTGTGGGACACCACTTGTGACTGGCTTTGAGTCTGACATTGCTCCAGCAATTTTAACTTTATGGGTTCTGTCCTTTAGCCAGTTTGCAACCCATCTAGTGACATAAGGGTTTACTTTTAAGCTGTTTAGCTTATCTATGATGCCTGAGTGGGGTATTGTATCGAAGGCCTTAGCCAAGTCCAGGTATGCTGTATGGACTGCTTTGCCCTCATCAATGGCTCTAGTGACTGTTTCGAAAAAGTCAACCAGGTTTAAAAGGCAGGATCTGCCCTTTACAAAGCCGAACTGGGTGGGGTCAAGTGTCTGTAGGTCCCCTATGTCTCTCTTTATGAGTTCCATAATGATTCTTTCCATAGCTTTGCAGACCAGGCTAGTTAAGCTTATGGGGCGGTAGTTTCCAGGGTCTGTAGAGGCACCCCCCCCGTGTAGAGTGGGACCACTGTTGCTGTATGCCAGTGTTCAGGTACATATCCCGTAGTAAGGCTAAGGTTAAATAGCATTTTTATGTGTGGGTTTAGCTCCTCTTGGAGTTCACGTAACACGCACCCTGGGATACTGTCAGGACCCATTGATGCTGTGTTTTTTGCTTTGTTTAGGGCAGTTCTCACTTGGACATCTGAGATGACAGGGAGATTACATTCAGCTGGGATAATTATTTCTTCTTTTGGGGGTGAAGGAGGGGAGAAATTTGCACTGAGCCTGTCAGCCAGAATGTTAGCAATATCTGTGGGTTCAGTGTATTTTTTGTTGTTGTGAACCAACTCTGAGCATATCTGAGGGTTTCTGCCCAGGTTTCTAACATAGCTGAAGAAGGCTTTGTGGTTATCTTTAGTGTCCTTGGCGATTTTTCACTCAAAGTTTGCCTTGGATGTTTTTATGAGAGAACGTAGTTTTCTGCTAATGTTGATCAGAGATGTCTTCCCTTCATGGGATTTCGCTCTGACGTGCAGTAGCTTCCTTCTTTTGTTATACAATTTGTTTATGGCTGAGGTCCACCAGACAGGACGCTTACATTTGGTGGAGAGGGACTTGGATTTGTTTGGGATTGCATGATCCATGCATTCTTGGAGATGTCCATAGAAAGCATTAGTGAAGGATTCGGCATTGTGGGATGTGGTATCCACTTGCACAGTGGGTTAAAGGATACCATCTCAGTCTTAAGAAGAGTGAAGTCTGCTTTTGAGAAGTTTTTCACTTTGGTCATTTGTGCTGGGGGTGGAGGTGGGATATGTATATCCAGGGTGATTCGTTTGTGGTCAGATCTCACTAGTGAGGGGTATACTTCCAGTGTGGAGCATTTTGTCCCCATGTTTGTGATGATCAGGTCTAGTATATTATCTCCCCTAGTGGGAGAGGTGACTAGTTGTTCCAGTGCATTTGAATTTATGAATTCCAGGAACCTTTGGGCTAGGGTATTAGGGCTAGAATAATGTACCCAATCTATGTTTGGGTAGTTGAAGTCTCCCAGTATGATGGTATTTTGTGATACATTCATATCCTCCAATGTCTTCAGGAAGTCTGAGTGGGGTTCTTGAGATTGGGAAGGTGGTCTGTAACATGCTACCAGTTGTATAGCAGTTTTGCCTATGGTTAGTTGCACCTGTATGGTCTCTGATGCTTCATGTGTTGCTACTAACCTGGAGGTGTGGGTGTCCTTTATGAATATGGACACTCCCCCTCCCTTTGTGGTTCAGCCCAGGTTTGGGGGCCGAAAAGCATGATACGAGGTATAGCCTGGTAGCACTGGGGTGCTCCCAGGAGCCTTGAACCAGGTTTCAGTTACTGCACAGACGTCGATGTTCTCCATGCTGAGGAGTGCATCAAGTGCCTGCATCTTGAGATTTAGACTTCTGGCATTGAGCAGCATTACCCTTAGTTTTTTTCCATTTTTGTTTTCTAAGGAGGTAGGTTTGTCTTTTGAGCCTTGCCTAAAAAAGGCACTATGGGGGTGGCAAGAGCCTTAGCCAATATCCGGAAGCCCAGTGGTAACAGGTGTAAGCCATCCCTTGCAAAGCAGCGTGGCTTGTCCAACATATCATCCCAGGCAGACAGACATTGGATCCCCTTAGAATGCCACCAGTACTTGAGCCAATTGTTAAAGCTGATCATCTTGTGTTCGTATTGTGGCATCATTCTTGGTGAGGGCAAGATGCTGCTCAGGGTCAGGGTCATACCAGCCTGGGCTACAGAATCAGAGAGCTCCTCTATGTCTCTTTTCATTTAGTCCAGGGAGGTACGTCTCAGGTCATTCACACCAGCATGGACAATGACGGAGTCATATTTGTACTTGCTTTGGAGTGACCTGAATGCATGTGTTATGTGGCGGATCCTAGCTCCCGATAGACAGCTCACAGTCACTTTCTCCTTGTTCAGCCTGGTCAGTGGGACATCAGTGTGTCTGACTATGGAGTCACCTATTACTAGTGTATCAGGCAAGGTGTTTGGCCTTAAGGGCTCTGATTGGTCGACTCACTGATTTATTGAAGTATGTGTTGCATGTGTTTTGTTTTGAGGTGGTGGATTTGCTTTGGGAGCCTCTGTTGTTTTGGTAAGTTTTTTATTAGAGCCTCCGAGTATGTCTTTGTGTTTTTATGTGTTTGGCTTGTAGTTGTGGTAGGTCTATGTGGGACTGGGATTGTTGTGTGTGTGGTTTCCATCTCCTCCTGTCTGGTCATGCCAGCCCTGAGTTGAAAGAGTTCAGCCTCCAGTTTGGCTATATAGTTGCATCTCTCACATGTATTTGTGTTTGTTGGGAGGAGGAGAGGGTTGTCTGTGTACATGAGACAATTGTAGCATTGTCTCAAGGTACGCAGATTGACCAGCTGAACTGGAGACGACGCCAGTAATTTACCACTCAACATGCTAGAACAGTATAAGGGAGTGGTATACCTTTAAGGGAAGTGGATATTCACAGGGGTGGTAAGTAGATGTAGTGCTTTACTTAGTACGAGAGTGCTTACTTAGTAGAGAAGTATTGAGAACAAGTGCTAGGCTTATTTTATTGCCATACTACTGATCAGTGATTACTTCATTGTTTATGTTTGCTCTATCATGTAGTAGCTTCCTCATTCTCTTGCATGGTTTGGTTATGGCTGGTGTCCACCATGCCAGATGCCTGCATGTATGGCATTGTGTCTTGTTTTAGTTTAGGATTGCATAATCCAAGCATTCCTGGCAGTGTTCATGGAATGGCTATATTACAGGTTCTGAGGTGTGGCCCATATTTTGCACCTGCACAGGACCTTTAATGGATTCCACATCAGTTTGGAGGAGTGCAAATATTGCTTTACACATGTTTTCCACTGTGGTTTTCTGGCCAGGGACTATGGTCAGGATTTGTATATCCAGTGTGATTACTCTATGGTCTGGTTTTACCAGTGAGCAATACACTTCTCGTATTGCCATCCAGTACCCATGTTGCTGATTATCACATCCAGTATGCTTACCCCTCTTGTGGGAGTGGTACGTAGTTCCTGGGCATTTTGGTTTATGGATTCTATGAACTTTTGTCCTACAGTGTTGGAGCTAGTATAATGCTCCCAGTCTATGTCTGGGTATTTTCAGTCACCCAATATAATGTGGTTTGGAGGACTTGATATATTCATGTATTCCAGCATAAGCCAGGTGCAGTTCCTGGTGTTGGGACGGTAGTCTGTAGCAGGCTATAAACTGGGTGGCAGTTTTAGCCACTGTTACTTGACCATGGCTAGTCCATGCTGCTTCTTGTTGTGGTACCAACATGGGGGTGTGGTTATCCTTGACAATTATTGCTAGTCACCCTCCTTTTGTAGCTTGTTCCATGTTTTGAGGCTGTACAGCACAGTATGAGGTGTAACCTGGTAGTGTTAGGGTGCTGTTGTGAGCCTTGACCCAGTTTTCTGTTACAGCACAGATATCAACATTCTCCATACTGGGAGAGTTTAGACTGCATGCATCTTGCTGTTTTGACTTATCCCTTAACTTATTCTTATCCCTTCTGATACCTATGGAGGTAGGTTTGTGTTTTGAGCCTTACCTATTCAGGGCACGCTGTGGGTAACAACAGCCTTTGCCAGTATCCATATGGCCTGCACTGATAGGTGCACGCCAGTCCTAGCAGGTGGAGCATCATGTCATGCTCAGCATGTCATCCCAGGCTGGCACACATTGGATCCCCTTTGACTAACTGCGATACTTCAGTCAATTATTGCACTTGATCATCTCATTGTCATATTGTGGCATGATGCTTGGTGATGGTAGGATGTTAGTCAGGGTCCTCAGGTGTGCATATAGTACATGGTGTTACAGTACTTAACACATGGCATTCATGCCTCAGGTGGTACTGCAGGGCTGCCTCTGTTGGATGCGCATATTACACTTCCCTGTACATGTTTGTGAGCAGGTCATGTCATTTTAGGCATCCATGTTATTATTTGAGTGAGTCAGAGGGGGTATCATTCCCAGGGTTTCTACTGAGCCAGTGTATGTGCTATGCGTTGCCTCTTTGCCAAGGCCAGGGCATACTGGGCACACCTCCTTCTGCCTACTGGGGCAGGCTCAGGTTGTTCCTCCTCCGAGTCACGCTCTGCCTGTGATGGCCTTGGCAATGGTGGGGGGCTGTTTGGCCCAGCCCTATGCTGGTCCTGCTGCAGCTGTTTTGCAAGATCATATTATGTAGCATAGCACATACCATGACAATTTGGGTACATGTAGTTGGTGTGTACTGCAAGGCTCCACCAGATGTGTCCAGACACCGGAACCATGACTTGAGCAGCCCAAACACATGCTCTATTACATTACGTGTTTGTGCATGTGCCTCATTATGGCGTTCCTGTTCAGGTGTGTGTGCATTTCTGATGGGTGTCATCAGCCATGGCTCCAGTGCATAACCTGCATCCCCCACTAGGTGTCCGTGTGGGATGTCCCCATTGGCAAATGTCTGGTACAGCTGCGTCAAATGCCAGATGTGGGAATCGTGGTAACTCCCAGGGCAGCCAGCACACACATTCATTATTATGCCCTGGGCATCACACATGACCTGGCAGTTGATGGAGGAAGCCCTTGCCGTTAATGTAGGCCCTACCCACAAGCGGCTGGTGCTTTGATGCATATGTGCGTGCAGTCTATTGCACCCACTACCTCAGGGTATTCCGCTATTTGCTGGAAGAGAAGCATATTGCTGGCCAATACCTCACGGGCATTGGGGAAATATACATAATCACCGACATGTGCTGACATGGCATCCAGGAACTGGTGCAGTACCCTGGAGGCTGATGCCTGTGATATCCCCATCATATCACCAGTTGGTCTCTGGAAGGTACCTGTTGCTAGTATTCTTAGGCCAACACATACCTTGGTTTCCACTGGGATGGGTTCCCCTCTGTTGGTTCTGTGTGTGAGGCGTGGCCTGCACAGCTCCACTATTTGCTGCAGTAGGTCTCTGTCCACTCTATAGCACTCTACTATCTCCAGCTCATGTAACCCATGGTAGGTGACCCTGGGCCTGTACACTCTTCTCCATCTTCTCACTGTGGGTTGTCTGGCACCATCTGCATTGTCACCACCCTCAGCAAGTCGCCTATGTCTCATTATGACAGCTATGGCAGCCCCTAACATTTCTGCTCTGAGTTCAGCTTTTTCAGTTTTCACTTCTAATAGCTTACTCCTGTCTTGCAGTGTCTCTTGAGAGAAACATCTTGCACTGCTGTTTGCAGATTTTTAAGTGTTGGGCTGAGCTACCATTCTGCCTGTGTAATTGCCTGCTTCTAATTGTTTTAACCTGCTAGCTCCAGCAGTATTCCCTGGTAGCTTCCTACTAATTCTGTTGCTTCTTTTTTCCTTTCTGTTTCCGCAGGGGGGAGCAGCATGTATACCAGCAGAAACACGCTCACAGTGGCTTACACGCGTGCACACATGCTTACACGGTTCAGGATCTGCTTATTCGGGTTAAAATGCGCTCACACCCGCGCAAACAGTGTTAAACATCTCCCAACTCACTCCCACATGCTCAGACTGCCTTACATGCGCACGCACTGTCTTACTCGCGCTTCATGGCGTGCACACGTACGCATGTACGCCCAGCAAGAAACTTTGGTGTAGGCAACAGTGTACACCTTCCATTTCTTGACTTTCCCATGCTTATGTTGTGGCACTCCTCTTTCCATGATATGTGTCTGACATCTGTCATGTAACTCTGACCTCCAATGAACTGCATTTATTTCTGCCATTCCCCCCTGTGATGTCACCTATCTCCTACTCTGTTCCTCCCCCTTCTGTAACTCTTACACCACTCAGAATGTGCTCATTTGCTATGTGACAGTGAAATTCAGTATACTAACACTCATTTGCATCAGATTGCCTACTAATGCTTAGTTACATCTCTTAGACTCAGCTTCCCCCCTTAGCAACCACGACACGGTGGCCATGTTGTTTTTGGTCTGCTGGTCCCTGCATTGAAAATCCATGTATTGCATAAAACCCACATTTGTGGGTTTATAACCTTCATTTTTATGTATTATGCAGCGTCACGTTTGCTGGGCTGTGCTGGTTTAAACATCGGCGATCAAAAAAAAATTTTATTTTTAATATTTTTGCATCAGGTTACCTTGCCAATGGCCACATATTTGGCCATTGGCATGCTGCCTGACACATATGCACCCTTTATTTGGAGATGACATGACTCCATTGCGGTTTTTGCAGAAACTTACTCAGTTGTCAACTGAGTACATTTCTGCAACTAAAACGTCTCTTACACGGGCTGTTTTGGGCTTCCTGGATCGATAATCATCCTCATTTGCATGCTATTCGGCTGCAAGTGAGGTGATTAGCTTATCTACACCCACTCCATGTAAGAGACGTTTTAGCTTGTCTCTTACACAGACTTTGGGCTGTTCTTGGATTGCGAAGGCTGCATGGAGTCTTACACTACTCTTAGACTCCGTGCAAGCCTTCATGAATCCTGCCCGTAGTGAATTCCATAATTTAGAGACAGAATATGAATACAGAGAGTGACCTGTTTTTTTGTGGGGTTTGAGGTAGCTAAGAGATTTTAATCTTCTGATTGTAGGGATCTATTTGGTGTATAAGGTGCGACTAAGTTGGCTATTGCAGGGCAGGAAGTAGGTTTGAAAATAAGGTTGTGCAAAGTGAATAGCTGAATAAAAGCAAGTTAGTTGAGAAGTTCAAGCCAGTTTAGTTCTAGTAGCAGTTTACAGTAGTGTGTGAGATATTTAGAATTTGTGGCAAACTTTGCAACTTTGTTGTAGCACTGTTCCATCTTGCTTAAGGAGAAGTTGGTAAATTAGTTAGAATAGGGGCACCGTAAAGAAGGGATGGAAGTAAAAAGGTTTTTGCGAGGGAAACTTTGGTTGCTGTAGTTAAGAAATGTTTGTTTCTATATAAGAATCCCAGTTTTTGATGAGTTTTCTATATATTTTGCCGTATATGGTAGTTGAAGGAAAGTTTATTGCCAATGAATACTCCTAGAAGTTTGATTTCCTGAACTTTTTCTAAGGCAGTGTTGTCAGATGACAAGATGTTGAAATGATCAGTGACAGGGGATGTGTTTTTGGGGTGGAAGAGTACTAATTTAGTCTTCTTTGGCTTAAGGAAGAGTTGGGCATTTTTTAGCCAGGATTCGAATGCAGTAAAGGACTGTTGAGTTTTTGAAAGCAGTTCTGCTAGTGATTGAGCAGTACAGATTATGGTGGAATCATCAGCATCTTGAATGAGTGTTCCAGGGTTGGAGGAAGTGTGAATGTTGTTAGTGAAAATGTTGAAGAGTAGGGGGTCCGAGGATGGAGCCTTGAGGAACTTCAGAAGGGTTGTGGAGAAAGAGTGAGAGTTCGTTAGACCTTCTTACTGCTTGTTTAGATCCTTGAGGTAGCTCTGAAACCATTTTACTGTGTTATGTGAGAAGCCTAAGTTAGACAGTATGTTTAGTAGTAGGGGGTGAGAGACTGTGTCAAAGGCCTTAAAGAGGTCAAGGAATACTGAGGGTGTATAGCATTCTATGTAGCCTTGTTCACAGTATCTGTAAAGGCTACTAGGACTATAGATGTGCTGTGGCTGGGTCAGAAACCAAGATGGGTTTGGGTTAAAAGATTGTTTTTCAATATGTGTTGCATTATCTGCTGATGGATACCTCTCTCAAGAATTTTGCATATGGGTGATAAGATGGATATAGGACGGAAATTGGTTAGTTCAACAAAGTTGCCTCCTTTGTGGATGGGGATGATGTGAGATTGTTTATATATGGTTGGTACTTCCAGTTCAGATAAAGACCTATTAATAAGCACACTGATTGGGTAGGTAAATGAGTTTGCAGCTAGTTTGAGGTAGTGTGGTGGAAGATTATCAGCTGAAGTAGAATAGGGTTTCAGTTTTTGTAGCAGTTTCTTTATGATGTTTGTAGGTATGGGCTGAAATGAGAATGATTTTTCTTTTACATTTTGTTGAGTAGGGGGGTTATTAGTGATAGGGATAGAGGTAGCTGATGGTATAGGATGGGTGCCTAAATAGGTTGAAGGGTGGGGGTCCAGTGCTAGGGGTGTTAGTAGGTCTGATATTGATTTTATGAAATGCTTGTTAAAGTTTTCAGCTATTTGTGATGGAGGAGTATCAGGTAATGGGGTGTGATCTCTATTTTTCCCAGGGGTAAAGTAGACTAGATATGGAGCCCCAGAATTATTTGGGTGTCATTTTATGCTGGAGCTAAAACTGAGAATTTATTTATTCGTTTATTTAGCATTTGTTAACCAGGAAAGTCTGACTTGGAACTAAGCCAATTTTCACCAGAGGCCCAGAGAGAAATGCTCCAAATACATGTCTTTGTAACATGGGAGGAAACCGGAGCACCCAGAGGAAACCCACATGAATGCAGGGAGGATATGCAGACTCCACACAGAAGGCACCCCAGTCGAGAATCAAACCAGAGAACCTCTTGCTGTGAGGCAACAACACTACTGCTGCACCACTGCACTGTCAGAATAGCATGATTTCTTATCTTTGTTGATTAATTTTGTCACTTTGTTACATACTGTTTTGAAGTTGACATGATTTTGTTCATTTTTGTTTAGTTTCCATGTTTTCCAGGCTAGGTCCCTTTACTTCATCAGGATTTTACATTCCTTAGAGGGCATTTCAGGCAATCCACATAGGACAGATGCTGAAGACCATGCATTTTCCTTGTGAGGAACCTTTGTGGTCTCTCCAATTGCTGCAGGTGCTTGGAAAGGTACATACTCAGTTACTGGCCTGATGAGCAAAGAGTACAGGGAGAATATAACGCCTGTGTTTTTGGAGACAATGCCTTACTCATGAGATGAGCAATATAGAATGCCCTTCTTACCACTGAGGAGACATGGTGATCAAAGGTAAGGTTGCTGTCAACCTGTGCGCCCAGGTTTCTCACCACTGAGTGCATACTTACGGTGTGGCTATTGATGTGGTAGTTAGCAGCAGCATCTCTCTTACTGAAAGGGATGATAATACAGTTTTTACATTGACTTTAAGGCCATGACTTTGGCACCAATCATTTGTTTCTTTATGACCGTCTTGTAGGATGTTGACATCATTTGGAGATTCTATAACCACTCCCAGTTTGCAGTCATCAGCAAACTTTGTCAGCCACAGACCTTTAGTTTTTGCTTCTACTTCGGAGAAATAGATTCCAAACAGTTTAGGTCCCAGGACTGATCTCTGTGGAACACCACTGGTTACAGGTCTGCTGCTGGAGGTGGATTTCCTTATTCTGACTATATGTGTTCTATCAGTGAGCCAGTTAGGAACCCATCTAATGATATAAGGGTTGATACCTAGCTGGAAGAATTTGTTAATAATGCCTGAGTGAGGGATAGTGTCAAAAGCCTTGGCTAATTCTAGGTAGGCTGTATGCACAGATTTCCCTCATCCAGGGCCTTGATGACTGTCTCGAAGAAGTCCACCAAGTTTAACAGGCATGATTTTCCTTTGACAAATCCAAACTGAGTAGGGTCAAGTCTTTAGAGATTACCTTTACCTTTGTTGATAAGGTCCATGTTGATTTGCTCCATGGCCTTGCGGATAAGGCTAGTCAGGCTAATAGGTCTATAGTTCCCAGGGTCAGTGGAAACACCACCTTTGTGCAAGGGAATAACAGTGGCCATTTTCCCTTCAGCTGTGATAAAGTTGGTGCTTAGACTATGATTGAAAAGAGGACCCAGTGGTGTTGCTAATTCTTGTTGGAGCCCATGTAGGACACAGCCTGGAAAGTTGTCAGGTCCCACAGATGCTGTGTTTTTGGCCTTAGAGAGGGCATTTATGACCTGCTCTTTAGAGATGCAAAGTAGGGGACAGGTGGTAGTGATGTCATGGGGTATATGTGGTGGGGACATGGGAGTGAAGTTTTCACAGAACCTGTCAGTCAACCGGTTAGCTATATCCACAGGCTCAGTATATGTGGTATCATAAAGTACCAGTTTGGTGCAAATATGGGCTTTTCTTTTTAGGTTACAGCTGTAACTAAAGAATACCTGGTGGTTGTCCTTAGTTGAGGAAGCTAATTTGGATTCATAGTTTGCTTTGTAGGACTTCACAAGAAGTCTTATTTGCTTGTTTAAGCTGAGGATGGAGTGTTTCCAGTTTAGGGCTCACTCCCTCTTACTCTTAGTCAGCAATTTCTTCCTTTTATTGTAAAGCCTGTAAAAGGCAGCTGTCCACCAGGCAGGTTTGCTCTTCCTTGAGGATCTTGATTTGGTCCTATCAGGTATGGTCAAGTCAATGCAGTTATGCAGGTGTTTGTATAAAGCATTGGTGTAGAACTTGGCATAGTTACCTGTTCCATCTGAGAGGGGGTGGTGCATTGAAGCTATTTATACCATCCCACAAGAGGTTATAATCTGTTTTAAAGAAGTTTTTTAGTTTAGTTGCTGCTAGGGGCAGTCAGATGTGATAGTTACTTCGAACGAAACTGATTTGTGGTCAGATCTTACCAGGGAAGACCTCATAGTGGGGGTGCTACAGTGGTCCCCTATATTGGTAAGCACCAAATCCAGGATGTTAGCACCCTTTATGGGATGACAACCAGCTAGTCCAGGGCACTGGAATTAACAAAGTCAAGGAACCTTTGGGCAAGTGAGTTTGAGCATGAGCAATTTACCCAGTCAATGGATGGGTAGTTAAAGTCACCTAAAACCATGGTGTTTGGATGTATCTTGATAGACTCAAGTAGATCCAAATAGGCGGAGTGGATGTCCTGATTCATGGAGGGGGTCCTGTAGCTGGCAATGACTTGAATAGGTGTCCTACCAACAGTTAATTGCACCTGCAGTATCTCCAGGGAATCATACTGTTTAAGCCATCTAGAAGTGTATTTATTTTTAATAAATATGATAACATGGCCTCCTTTAGTTTTCACGCCTTCAGTTTGTGGCCTGAAATTGTGGAAGGAGGTCTAAGCAGGTATAGCTGGGGTACTCTCCACACTATACTATACTATGAAAATGTACGAAATTCTTCAGCAGTCGGGAAATTATGAGACTGTCTCTGTAAATGAAATACATATTGCTTATAATCATATAGATATGTTTATAGAAGAATTTTTGATTGACAATAGAATTACGGTTGACACATATAACTTTTTGAAGGTTGAATATCCTATATTAGCAACTATTGTAGGTATTGCAAAGGTTCATAAAAATATAAATGACCCTCCTTTTTGTCCCATAATTTCAGGAAGGCAGTCTAAAACATTTCCACTAGCTGTGGTAATTGATACATGTTAAAAACATCTTTATGTCAGGATTCCTCATATGATAAAGGACTTTTTGGAAGTCTTAAGAAGTTTCACCACAAATTTATGGAGAGAAGGATTAATTTACATCACTGTTGATGTAGCTGATCTCTTTTCTTGCATTCCTAAGAAAGAGGGGATGGAAGCTTTTTGTAATAGTATTATGAAGTATGCTAATCTGGATTGGGACAAGGTGAGTCTTTTACTGGAGTGTATGTCTTTTGTGCTGGATTACAACTATATCCATTTTGAGGATGAACATTTTTGACAGACCAGAGGGATTGCTATGGGGGCTGTTTGTGCCCCCATGTTCGCCAATCTGGTTATGTTGAATTGGGAAGAATCCATCATTTTCAAGAGTGGATATTACAAGCACATTAGACATTACTCCAGGTTTTTGGATGATATTTTTATCCTATGGGACAGTAACCTTGAGAATTTAAATAACTTTTTTGAATATCTGAATCAAAGTAGTAGTCATTTGAAGTTTACATACACATACAACTGTGAGGGGATAGCATATTTGGATACATTTATTTCCAGTGGAGAGAGTCGATTTAAATCTAAAATTTATCGAAAAAGCACTTTCTCCAACAGCTACTTGGAATATACAAGTAACCATCCTAGAAAAATGATGTACAACATTTTTAAGGGACAATGTACCAGAACAGCACATATGACATCCACATACATAGAAATGATGGATGAACTAGAATTCATCTCGCAGTTATTTAGAGAAAGGGGATATGCCACTAAGATAATGAAGGATGTTAAGAAATATGTCATTGGTGAATGGGGAAAGAGATATCCCCCACTTTTGGGAGCAAATAATATAGAGAGTGATAGTAGATGTCCAGAAATTACAAATAAAGGTTATCAACATGCTTGTACAGGTTATTATATAGAAAAGACAGAGAGGAGTCTAAAAAAGAGAATCTACGATCATTTGTATAGTATCAGAAGAAGAGATAACAACAATGCACTTTACAGGCACATTGAGGAAATGGGTAAGCATCATTTATTTAAGTTTGCCATTTTGGATAACATTAAGATTGGCCCTAGGGGAGGGAATTTTAAGGCTGTATTAGGATATAAGGAGGTTTGGTGGCAACTTTTCATGGATACATCTACTTTGTCTGGGCTTAATGATCATATTACACTCAAACCAATTTTGATTCAAAAATGTAAATGAGTGATGTTAGTTTACATGACATGTTTAGGAAAATGCAGCATATTAGGTGAATGAAATAATAAGTATTGCATAAATATATTCATATTTATGTAGTCAAACATTAGTAGTTATCAATATATATATTTTTTTTAATATGTATTTTTTGCACACATATGAGTTTTTAGGGTTTTATCAGGTTATTTATCAATGAACTTTATATTATACACACACACACACACACACACACACATATATATATATATATATATATATATATATATATATATATATATATATACTATTTAGAAAAGTAAATTAATTTTATACTGGCTTCACATTGTATATATTTGATGTTGATCTAGTTTTGTGAACATATATAGGTATAAGTATGTACATTATTCAATATTATTTTATTATTTTTTCATTATTCATATAATATATAATATTTAACATTTTGATGTTTTATAATATCCAAAAAAATGTTTGGATTTATGTAATATAACGGAGTGGTGCATTTATTTATTATACAGTTGAATTTTTATTTTCCACTTAGACAAGTGGTGTACACAATATTATTGAGAGTTTATGTGAATAACATGAAGTATATACTGTGCATTTTCACTTTAAGACAAAATGCCTTAATTGGTGTTTCTTTGGCACCAAAAACAGTACTTAAATGGATGTTAAATTTTGTAACAGTGTACTGATGAAGCCTACATTTAGTGGGTGAAAGCGCTTAACCTCAATTGTCATTAAAGAAGATTTTATAGTCCTGCTGGTGTGCTTGACCTTGTTGTGATGCTCTTCGTGACTTTTGTGTGTTAGTGTTTTGGATGAGGAGTTTATAGTCGAAAGAACGCTCGTTCATTTTCAGGAGTCATTTGTCATGGATTCTAACTACAACACTTCCCCTGTGTATTCACCCATCAGGAGAGAGGAAGTGATTAGACTTCAGTCGGACATCTCTACTTTGAGGGGGGAGGTCAGCAAGCTCATCTAGCTATTTACAAAAGCAGGCATGAATGTATGGGCAGTTCACAGATCGGTGTTTCTGCTGACACAGGCTTGGAAGCCTTACAGGCGTTAGATTGTGTGTCTGGAGCAGGCCTTGAAGGTATTGGTAAAAGGAAATGTGGATGTGTAGAAGCAGTCGATTTGGTAAAGAATGTGCTTGGTGTACCCAAGACATTATGTGCTTCCAGTGAAACTTTATTGTCTTCGGATATCCCTAATGATCAGGGTTTGAGGGTAACTACCATTGACTTATTGGCTTCTAAGGCTCATTTGGAGCCTGGGAATAGCAGCAAGTTTAGCATTTCTGACTTTACATTCAATCTTGCTTGATATGAATGGGAAGAAGAAGCCAAATGTATTGGCACTAAACCGAAGAGGGCCCAACCAACAAGGACATACTCTAACGTAACTAGTTATGTTACTAACAATAATGTGAAGGACAAAGGTACTGTTAAACAAAGCTCCAACAAAGGGGCTAGTATTATTGATAGTAGTAACAAAGGATCTAATAATGCATACTTGGCAAAGTTTTTACAAACTAATTGTGAGTTTGGTAAAGTTGATGGTGGGCAAAATGTTGTAATTTCTAGTAATGTTGCACCAGAATGAACATTAAAAGAGTACATATATGCTCTGGGTAAAAAACTGAACTTAATTCATGATCTTAAATTAGATAATGCATATTTGACTAAATGTCTGATGTCAAACATTGTACCAATGGATTTACATTTTTTTAAACATCCTATGGGGATTACTAACACTGAGAAAGTGCAACAGAAATTTAACCAATTATTTAATCAGTTTGGATTCAATTATATGAAGCTGCTCATTAGAGTGAATGATGAAAAGTTATGTACTTTAATAAGTGAAGTTGAGAAACTTAACCATTTAATTAATATAGATTTATTATTTGCTCAATGGGAAAAGTTATATGTCAAACAATTTAACATAGCAGATAAGAAAGCTCTGAAAATTCATCAAAGGAAAAGTAAAAAAAAAAATTAAGAGATGTGGAACAATATAAAAATAATATGGTTTATCCATGGAAAATGACTAAATTTGATAATAAGAAAAGTGGAGATTTTGATACAAGGGCAAAAGATGATAAGTATATATATATATATGGTGATAAAAGACAGGTACATACAGGTGATAGATTACATTTTCAGAGAGGCTGGAAAGAGGGACAGCAGTCGAAGTGGAAAAAGGAGGGGAATTGGAGAAATAACAGATTTTTTCCAACATATGCCCAAAACCAGGGTCAATACTGGGAGAGAAGGGATGTGGAAAAGTGGTAAATAGCCTACATAGTGACCCCAACAGCTGTGGTGACATCATAGTGAATGGGGTAATGCATTGTTATAAGAACTTTATGATTTACAACTACACAGGCCTAGTTTTGGAGACTGTACATTTTGATTTGTTATCAAAATGAATGAAATATATTCCCACTACATGTTTCCATTTGGTGGATTGTTTGACTGAAATGAAGTTATTTATAAGGAAAATTAAACTGGCTATTATGTTCAAAGACAAGGTTGATACATCACATGTAAAAAGAAAAAATACACGCAGGAGAAAAAGTGTGTATGTACCCCCCATGTATTCCAGTGTATCGGTATATGAGAAATTAGTTACTAGAGAAATCTATGAATTACAAAATAAATCGTGGGTTAGAAAAACCAGGAGTAATTTGAATGATGATAAGTTAAATTTATTAAAAAATCTTAAGCAGGAGTCAAACATTCGAATAATGAAGCCGGACAAGGGAAGGGGAGTTGCTGTTTATGATACTATTGAGTATACTATGAAAATGAACGAAATTCATCGGCAGTCAGGAAATTATAAGACTGTCTCTGTAAATGAAATATATATTGCTTATAATTGTATAGATATGTTTATAGAAGAATTTTTGATTTACAATAGAATTACGGTTGACACATATAACGTTTGAAGGTTGAATATCCTATATTAGCAACTATTATAGGTATTCCAAAGGTTCATAGAAATATAAATGACCCTCCTTTTTGTCCCATAATTTCAGGAAGTCAGTCTAAAACATTTCCAGTAGGTGTGGCAATTGATACATGGTTAAAACATCTTTATGTCAGGATTCCTCATATGGTAAAGGACTCTTGGGAATTCTTAGGAAGTTTCACCACAAATTTATGGAGAGAAGGATTAATTTACATCACTATTGATGTAGTTGATCTCTTTTCTTGCATTCCTAAGAAAGAGGAGATGGAAGCTTTTTGTAATAGTACTACGAAGTATGCTAATCTCGATTGGGACAAGGTGAGTCTTATACTGGAGTGTATGTCTATTGTGCTGGATTACAACTATATCCACTTTGAGGGTGAACATTTTCGACAGACCAAAGGAGTTGCTGTGGGGGCTGCTTGTGCCCCCATGTTCGCCAATCTGGTTATGTTGGATTGAGAAGAATCCGTCATTTTTTAAGAGTGGATATTACAAGCACATTAGACATTACTCAAGGTATTTGGATGATATTTTTATCCTATGGGACCGTAACCTTGAGAATTTAAATACATTTTTTGAATAACTGAATCAAAGTAGTAGTTATTTGAAGTTTACATACACATACAATTGTGAGGGGATAGCATATTTGGATACATTTATTTCCAGTGGAGAGAGTCGATTTAAATCTAAAATTTATCAAAAAAGCACTTTCTCCAACAGTTACTTGGAATATACAATTAACCATCCTAGAAAAATGATGTACAACATTTTTAAGGGACAATGTATCAGAGCAGCACATATGTCATTCACATACATAGAAATGATAGATGAACTAGAATTCATCTTGCAGTTATTGGAATGAGAAAACACTGCTAGGAACCACCACGATAAAATAAAAAATCCAGTTTATTTTGAAACAAACAAGCGCTTTCACGCATACAAATGCGCTTCATCAGGTTATAGTTTATACATAAAAGGCGCCCATTTATATAGTAAAACAGTCATCAATTTAACAAGATAATTATCAATTAACTAATTAATTAAAACATGATTAGTGTGATTAGAACACCCATCAGCTTACATCGCTTCTCTCAGCAAGCTTTAAACAAATACAACAGATGCACCAAGCACCTTTTTGCATAGCATGGAAAAGCTACGACATAAACAGTTGGAATATCACATCATGCAAAACAAACAGTAACCTAGCTAAAACCTCTTAGGATCCCATTTATTATATCAGATCCATATTGCGCAGATGTATGTAAGTGCGCTAAAACCAAAACCATAAAATATATGTCATACTACTTTAAATAATTTAGACCATGTAAACTTATTATCATGGGTGAACTAAACATAATTGTTGGTCATCCCATTTCTTAGTTCGTAATCATTCTAAATTTGTAAATAGCAAACAAGCTTATGAATAAGTAGCAGCATGTAAAAGGCATCAGCGTGCAAAAAAGAAATCATAATATATCTTCCTTAACCTTGGACCATATCATTTGCTGTGGGAGGTTACCATTAAACTCTATGTATTTCTTAGTTTGCGATTTCTGTAACACTCCTATGTATCTAGTAACAAGCATTCATCTTAATATCTGCTGCCCAGCATAGTAAAACAGTAGAAAACAGACGTATCATAGGTTTATAAGATAAAATAAATTCCTATCTCATCTATATAAACTCATAGCAACATAGTGTGCTCAGACCATGATGCATCATTCTTGATGTGTACAAATGCCATAATTTTTACATCACCATATTCTATAAAGGATGAAGAAACGCTGTCATGATCAACAAAACATAGCTCAAGCCTTCATCAACATCCCCAAGTGCATATATAGTATCAAACAATGTATAGATAATATAATTAAACATCGCCATTATTTAAAAGCGATGAGGAAGAATTGCTGTAGGCAAGCATGTCAGGGGAGAAAGCAAAGCTCAAGCCTCCGTCTTCAGCTCCAAGTGCACATAGTGCATTAGATAATAGTAATAAGGAGCGCAATCACCAAGGAGCCCTGATAATACTGGACAAGTATCAATATATAATACTTCTTGAATATTCAGTCACAGTTAGGGACCTCATGTCAGTGATCAGGAACTTACCAACAGACATACTCAACAAATTTACAATGGATGCCACAGCATAAAACGTTAATGTTAAACGTAAATGAGCGTTAACAAAACTATGAAACTTCTCATTAACTATATGCTGTTGATTATCAGAATATAACGAAAAAATATTGTTCTGGTCCCAGAACAATAAGGTGTAAATTATCACTGAAGTCTCTTCTAAAAAGTTCACAACACATTAGTATGGTCATATCAAGTGTGGATATATTCGTAGGGAGATGTTAATGCTAAAGTCCCCACGATCAATGTGCTGTTATAAATCAAAGCATATTTTGAAGATATATGTATAGTACTGATTCAATGGTACGAACTATATATTGGTATGCACATGAAATCACTATCTCATATGGACCCTAATAAGGCAGGACGTATATTAACAACAGTATTGAGTCCAGGCGGTATGTGCTTTAGCCTTAATATCCACCTGAGTTCGAACATTTCTACAGTGCCTAAGTGGTCACCCTCTCCTATTCGGGTTAATAACTTGTAGCACTTGGAAGCTAAAGCTGTGCCTAGGTTTTTCAGCACAATGTGTAGCTAAGGCACTAGTGAGGTTGCTCTTTTTAATGTCGTAGACATGGTTGTAGACTCGATCTCTGAGTCTACGTGACGTCATGCCTACGTAGTAACTATCACATTGATCACATCTCGCAAAGTAAATAACATTCTGTGTATTACAGGTGGCATAAAAGGTAGCTTTAAAGTTTATATCAATGCCTGGAATCCTAAGGTCCTGCGTCCTGCTTATGAATTTACACATGGAGCACCTGCCACATGCGTAGGTGCCTGTTCTTATCTGGGCTCGAATATCAACAGGCTTAGTCTCAGATTTCTCCTTACAAAGCAATCTTTTAAGATTCATACAGTTATTAAATCTAAAATTAGGTTTATTCCCTAATAGTTTCAAGAGGTGTGGCTCTGAGAGTAAAATTTTCCAGTTCCCTTTTATAATTCTGGTTAAGTGCTCAACGTCACTGGTGTACTTGATGTCATACTTAATGCTGTTACCTTTCTCTAATCCATATTTAGCTTTCCCTCTTTTATTCCATGAAACTGGATCATTTAAAGTGGATTCAACTACTTCATTAATTAAATCATCAGGATATCCTCTGTCCATAGAAAGATATTTTTGTTGCTCAATCAAGCACAGAGCATCATGTCTATCAGTACATATTTTTAGTATCCTACTAATCTGTCCTTTTATGATGTTACGGAATATGTACCGTGGATGCAAGCTATCATAGTGGAGGATACTATTCCTCCAACAGGGCTTCCTGTACAAGAGAAGGATTAATTTACATCACTATTGATGTAGTTGATCTCTTTTCTTGCATTCCTAAGAAAGAGGAGATGGAAGCTTTTTGTAATAGTACTACGAAGTATGCTAATCTCGATTGGGACAAGGTGAGTCTTATACTGGAGTGTATGTCTATTGTGCTGGATTACAACTATATCCACTTTGAGGGTGAACATTTTCGACAGACCAAAGGAGTTGCTGTGGGGGCTGCTTGTGCCCCCATGTTCGCCAATCTGGTTATGTTGGATTGAGAAGAATCCGTCATTTTTAAGAGTGGATATTACAAGCACATTAGACATTACTCAAGGTATTTGGATGATATTTTTATCCTATGGGACCGTAACCTTGAGAATTTAAATACATTTTTTGAATAACTGAATCAAAGTAGTAGTTATTTGAAGTTTACATACACATACAATTGTGAGGGGATAGCATATTTGGATACATTTATTTCCAGTGGAGAGAGTCGATTTAAATCTAAAATTTATCAAAAAAGCACTTTCTCCAACAGTTACTTGGAATATACAATTAACCATCCTAGAAAAATGATGTACAACATTTTTAAGGGACAATGTATCAGAGCAGCACATATGTCATTCACATACATAGAAATGATAGATGAACTAGAATTCATCTTGCAGTTATTTAGAGGAAGGGGATATCCCACTAAGATGATGAAGGATGTTAAGAAATATGTCATTAGTGAATGGGGTAAGAGATATCCCCCACTTTTGGGAGCAAATAATACGGAGAGTGATAGTAGATGTCCAGAAATTACAAATAAATGTTATCAACGTGCTTGCATACTTGAATATGGTCCATATGTTAATAAGGTTAAAACTATAATGACAAGGAATTGGAATGTAATGATGGCTGATAAGGAGATCAGTGATATAATGGGGGAAAAGCCCAAGTTTGTGTATAAAATGGGATGTAATATTAAGACTTAGTTAGAGTATGGTAGTATGAGTTGTGGATGGTGTGCTAACATTAGACACACAATGAAATGTGGTTGTAACCAATGTCACGCCATCCTGGAAGAAGGAGGAGTGACACTGGACAATGTGAATAAAACAAAAATTACGTTTAGGCAGGGAAACTGCAATTCTAAGCTAGTGATTTATATGGCTAAATGTATGGTATGTACAGTTTATTACATAGGAAAGACTGAGAAGAGTCTAAAAAAGAGAATCTACGATCATTTGTATAGTATCAGAAGAAGAAATAACAACAATGGACTTTACAGGCACATTGAGGAAAAGGGTAACCATCATTTATTTAAGTTTGCCATTTTGAAGAATATTAAGATAGACCCTAGGGGAGGGAATTTTAAGGCTGCATTAGGATATAAGGAGGTTTGGTGGCAACCTTTCATGGACGCAACCACTTTGCCTGGGCTTAATGATCATATTACAATCAAACCAATTTTGATTCAAAAATGTAAATGAGTGATGTTAGGTTACATGACATATTTAGGAAAATGCAGTATATTAGGTGAACGAAATAATAAGTATTGCATAAACTGTTCATATTTATTCAGTCAAACATTAGTAGTTATCAATATATATATATGTATGTATGTATATATATATATATATATATATATTTTTTTTTTTAATATTTAATATTGATGTATTTTTTGCACACATGAGTTTTTAGGGGTTTTATCAGGTTATTTATCAATGAACTTTATATTACATATATATATATATATATATATATATATATATATATATATATACTATTTAGAAAAAGGAATGAATTTTATACTGGCTTCACATTGTATATATTTGATTTTGATCTAGTTTTGTAAACATATATAAGTATGTACATTATTCAATATTATTTTATTATTTTATTATTCATATAATATATAATATTTAACATTTTGATGTTTTATATCCACAAAAATTGGGAATTTTTGAATTTTTGGATTTATGTAATATAACGGAGTGATGCATTTATTTATTATACAGTTGAATTTTTATTTTCTACTTAGACAAGTGGTGTACACCATATTACTGAGAGTTTATTTGAATAACATGAAGTATATACTGTGCATTTTCACTTTAAGACAAAATGCCTTAATTGGTGGGTTTTTTTTGGGCTCCAAAAACAGTATTTAAATGGATGTTACATTTTGTAACAGTGTTCTGATGAAGCCTACATTTAGTGGGTGAAAGCGCTTAACCTCAATTGTCATTCAAGAAGATTTTTACAGTACTGCTGGTGTGCTTGACCTTGTTCTGGTGCTATTCATGACTTTTGTGTGTTCCTGTTTTGGATGAGTAGTTTATAGTCGAAAGAACACTCGTTCATTTTCAGGACTCCTAATGTTCAGCCGGATAACACTGAGGTTGTTTTTAGATTAAGTTTTTACGTGGGGAATTTTGTCCTTCAGACACTGCCTAAAAAAAGTACTATGAGGGGGGCAGGAGCCTTAGCCAGTAGCCAAAATCCCAGGGGTGACAGATGAAGAGCATCTCTGGCAACATACTGAGGTCTTTCGATCATGTCATCTCAGGCTGACAGATACTGGATCCCCTCAGAATGATAACAGAAACAAAGCCAATTATTGAAGTCAATCATTTTCTGTTTCTACTGAAGCAACATCCTAGGTGAAGGTGAAATGCTGCTTAAGGCTAGGGACATACCTGCTTGAGACACATAGTCCAAGAGCTCATTCATGACTCTCTAATATAGTCCAGAGAAGTACATCTCAAGTCATTCAGACCAACATGGACTATAACAGAGTCACAACAATACCTGTTGTTGAGAGACTTGAGTGCATGTGTGATATGGCAGATCCTGGCATCTGACAGACAGCTGACTGTGACCTTTTCCTTATCCAGAATGGTGACAGGGACATCTGTGTGTCTCTCATTGGAATCACGTATGACTAATTTGTTTAGTTTTGTGTTTTGTCTTAAGGGCTTGACAGGTGAGACACTTGTGCGTGAGCTATTATGTGTATTGTGTTCTGCAGAGGAAGTATTATGTGTAGCATGCTTGTGTTTGTGAGGTCTCTGGTGTTTAAGTACATTTCTGGTGAGGACCTCCGCATATGTAGGTATGCCTGGTGTGGGTCTGAGTGGAGTAGGAGGTGAGGTGTGCATGCTGACAACCCGCTCATTGTCATATATACTGACTGGTGTATGAGAGAGCATGGATTAAAGGTTCTTAATATAGTTGCATCTCTCACATGCTGTACTTCTTAGCATTCAAAGTCAGCCTGTTGATAATGCACCTGGCAGTGGTTTGATTCATACCCTGCTGGAGATATGAGTATAATGTAGGAATTGCCAACTCTATCTAATTTACACTCATTTGTAAACTTAGTTAGCAGAAACCTTAGATGCCTGATTTCACCACTGAGAATTTAATGACAAATAACACAGAATGCAAGACTGAGTTCTGTGGAACCCTGATAGTGGCATCATGGCAGCTGGAGGAGTTACTATGCTAAGCAGACATGACCATGGCCTGCCTTTAACAAATCCAAACTGATAAAGATTAAGAGTTTGGATATCACCTATGTCATTGCCAGTTAAAGTAATGATATAATCCATAGATTTACAGATAATGTTAGTAAGATTAATAGCCCTATGGTTAGTAGGGTTATTCATGGAGCCATCCTTATGGAAAAGTGCAACTTTGGCAGCTCTCCAGCGTTCAGGTTCATTGCCTGTGGAGATGTTAAGGTTAGCAATTTAGAAGGAGTTGAGTTAAGTTATGCTTGACACTTGCAAGCAGACATTGTGGAATATTGTAAGGTCCATAGAACTAGTGTTTTTAGTTTTAGAGAATGTCAATGTGATCTTATCTAGAGTGACTACAGGTTGGCTAGTAAGGGAGTAAATTTGGGGGTGGCAGTGATATGTGTGGAAGGTGAAAAACTCTGGCTAAATTTATCATCAAGGATATTAACTATGATTTCCAAGTTAGAGTAAGATTATATTAGCTATAATTTCCCCATCAGAGTTGGATATGCCACAGGACATAAGTGTAGTTAAAGAAAGACATGTGGTTAATCTTGATATTGGTCACTACTCCTAGTTCATAACTGGCTTTGCAGCCCCAATGGTATCCCTAAGGGTCTTGTTTAATGCTTTTTGATGACTTCTATAATGAAGAAGGTGGGATTTTTTAGAGTCACAAGCTTTTTCTTTCTTTGCAATAAAGCTGATTTATATTGGACTTCCACAACATAAGCTTACTTATGAAATTATCACTATGCTCATGGTAGATGAGGTAGCAAAACTCTAATGAGTATGGAGAAGCAGAGATGGCATCATTCATTAATGTGTTTTGGAGGGTATGTTAGTTGTGGTTGTCCAGGATATCAGTATGTAGCAATAAGGGTGGGGAAGATTGTATGATGGTGATATTTACAGCTAGGTGATCTGATTTAACTAAGAAGATGGTGTCATGTATGGTGATATAGCAGGTCAGAGCAGTTAGTAAGACAGAGAACAAAAAGGTTTGAACCCCTCATAGAAGGAAGAGCAATTTGCACTGTGTACGTGGTATTTACAAAATCAAGGAAATTCTGGGCATAATGTTTGCTGGTTATATAGATTGGCCAATTGATTAAGGGATAATTAAAGTTACTGAGAGTTATGTCAACCATCTCAATACAATTACTGCACAAGCCAAAACCATGAAAATAGCTATGCTGAAAACCACATTCAGCAAACCAAAATAATATTTTTTTATGCATGGAATGGCAAGCCCCCTTCGTGCCACATGCAGGAGGAAACCACATACACTCCCCTAACTTATATATACTAACTCCATTTTATCACCATTGGTCTTGTAGTAATTGCAATTGAAGATATGTTACCCTCACAGTTAAAGTAACCTATAATAATAATATTTTGCTTATTGGGTAGCTTTCTTAGAGCTGTCACATTCACAACTAAAGTCACCAATAATATGGGTGTTTGCCTTAATGAGCAGCTTTTCAAGTTGACTTACATACTCGGTATGCTATGTAGGGGACAAAGAAAGTAACCTGTTGGGAATTGGGTGGCTGATGTTTTTCCATGCCTTAAATTCTAATGTGATCTCCTAGACACCAACTCTAACTTTGGACAAAATAATATGATTAAAGTGATATTTATGAATGGAAATTGCAGAGTATTATATATGAAGAAATTTAAATCTTGTCCCACGTTTTACATGAGTAAAACAGATTGAGCATTAAGAAAATGGATCTATGAGCATTGCTATAACATCCATACTAAAAAGACAAACATTGCTTTATATAAAATTCTACAGAATGTGACAACTTTCAAGGATTTCAATTTGGTATGATTGACAGAGTTGTCACCACCCCTCGGAGTGGTGCCTGGGAGATCACATTGAAATTCAAGAAAGCAATGTGGCAGTTTAAGTTGAATGCCACTGTTTTTCCGGGATTAAACAAAAACATTTCTATTTTACCTATTCATAAATCGTGGGCAGCTAAATTGTGAATCTTATATCATACATCTGTTATTTAAACAATAACTGATGAGTGGGTGTAGTATATTGAAGATTTACCTACAGCTGGAGTGATTAACAAAGCCAACCATGGGTGAAATCTTCAATATACCCAAACCTATGAGTTAGTTATTGCTATTATACAATGACATAATTTAAGACAGAAATTACTTACCTTTCTTAAACAATGTTTTTGTATATTAGCAGAGCAGTGCTCCTCTGCATTCTTTCCTCATTCTTTCACTTTCTTGATGTACTGTGCAAGCGTATAAGACTTACATTCCTATGCTTACACAGTACATGACTGCTTTGGAAAGCAAGCAAAGGAGAAAGGAAGATCTCCGTTGCTTTTTTTAAAGGAAAAAAATGTAAAATCCAAACAGTTTAGAAATGCAAAATAAATGGTGCAAAAATACAAGGAAAATCAGGTATGTTTATTTAGTTTTACAGACTGTACCTGATTTTCCTTGCATTTTCTCTGCTTTGTGTACATAGCTCTTGATCTCTTAGTACAAGAAATGTGCAAAGACCTCAATCAGAGGGACAAAGGTCCCTGTTGTAAATGTTGCTCTTATAAACTTAGAACACAGATAAAATAACAGGATTTATGCTATCATGCATTGATTGATGGATATTCTGAAAATGCAATGTGTTGTCATTATTTAATGACTTCACTCAGTCAGAAAACCATAGATTTTATGAGGGACAGGCATGAAATATGAGGCAAAGTTTTTCACATTGTGAAAATGTGGACACTTAAAATGGAGCACATACTAATGCAAGAAAGTCCAGTCACACTTCAGCGGACAGACTTTTTTTCTGTTGGTATATACTCGATTTACAAGGGGCAAGCTGGTTGGGCTAATCAATCAGCGTGCATGTTTTTGAATACTAATGAGCTACCATTGTATAATTTTCATTATATATACAGTTTTAATATTAAGAAATGAATTTATGTATTATTATCATTTCCTATAATGAATGTATTCTTAAGGTGTACTTTGTCTTTAAGATTAGATTGCCTGTTAGTGATGTCATTAATTAAGGATTTTTAAACTGGGTTGTTTGCAGTGGATGCTGTTTCTGATGGAGTTTATATTTTTGGTAGATGAAAGCAGAAAGTACACGTCATATTGCTAAAATTATTCATTATTCACTTGTGGAGTTTTTTGTTTATGCTGCCAGGTGGTTTTTTTTTTTTTTCACTGCTTACTATGGAATTTGGTGCACTTTTCACACTTTGTTGTTTCTTTGATTTTGAGCGCATTGCATGTATGGCACCATCCATTTTCTTTTGGTTCTTTTGTTTATTCTAACCAAAAAAATCACAGGCCTAAAGTCCAAGAGCTATCAAGAAAGGTTGGAAGCTCTCTCCCTTTATTCAGTGCCTTATATGATTTTGAGGGAAGATCTCTGTCTGACATATCATGCAATTTGTCCCCATTTGTCCTGGACCTCCTGTATTTCTTTAAGTCTAATAGTTCTACAAATACTAGAACCAAGGATATAAATCTTCACCAATGGTAAATAAAACACGTCAGAAGAGCAGGTTTACAACCCAGCACCTCTCAAACCTCTGAAATAAACCTCCCCTACATTTTAAGCAGTATAACCCATTATGTTCCTTTAAGCATAGCCTATGTGATTGAATGGGCATCCACAGATTTACTCCTTGGTTGACTGTTACAGTCCTCCTGGAGAAAGCAGATGCAGCCTGAGGAAGAATACTGACAAGATATAAATGGTCATAATATGCAGTGGCCTTAGAATATCTATGATATGAAAATATGTGGGCCTTAGTATATCTATGATATGAAAATCTATAAAATAGGTGTAATAGTGATATGAGTTGTACATTGTAATATTTTTTCAGTATACTCCTTAAAATTGTCAAGAAGCCATTGAATCTTAACTGTGATCAATCCACACTGTCTGGCCTATAACTAGAACTGTGAGACATTTCAGAATGAGAAGGACAATGCTCCATTTATAATTAATTAGCTATACTTGGATGAATTCTACAAAATGTGTTACACTGTCACGGAAATGAGCCAGTCATTGTGAAATATTTCATACCGATTAGTCTTATCTGTAAAGAAGAACAGAATAACACCAAAACTATCAGATAATTGTTATCATGAATATGGCTATTATAGCAATAACCAACAATGTGGGGGTTCCTATTACATAAACAAACTTTTCAAAGTTCGAATGTCATATGGTCAACACATATGATCGAACTTTGAATAGTTCCAAGGTTAAATGTAATGGCGCTGTATGGTACCGAATGGGAGAATTTCCCTTTTTAAAACTGAAGTGCGATCTCAGAGTTGGTATATTTAAGTAAGGGGGTGCGGGGGGTGCAGGGGGGTTTGCCCACCTGCTCGGAGCGTTAAGGTAAGTTTTATTTTTTTTTAATGTTTTATTATATATTTGAAGTTTCAAACTTCGATCATATGTTGTCCAACATATGGGATTCGAAGTTTTGAAACTTTGAATATATACTATAGACCCCAACGTGGATATGATATATTGAAGATTCACCCGTGGTTGGTGTGGACTAATCACAAGGGCGAACAAAGCCAACCATGGGTAAATCTTCATTATACTACACTATGGAGTCAGTTATTGCTATTATACATTGACACTATTTAAGAAAAAAATTACTTACATTTCTTAAATAATGTCTTTGTATGACTGCTCTGTGGTATTCTTCAGCTTTCATTGGATATCCTGCTGCTTTTTTTGATGTGTTGCACATGCATATGGAACTTCCCACACTTATGCCGTACATTAGTGCTTTGGAAAGGAAGCAATGGAGAAAGGAAGATCACTGTTGGTCCTTTTTTTTTTTAATAAGGTTGAAATTTGGACATTTTAGAGGTATGAGCGAGACAAGATTAAGAAAACTTAAAAAGATTTAGCGTATAGCCTGAACTTTTTTCCACTGGCATATGTTCAATTTACAATGGACAAGCTGGTTGGGCTGACCAATCAGCTTGCTCATTTTTGAATGTTAATGGCCAGTCATTGTACAATATAGCAATAACCACGGCTGGGTGTGGGTAATGCTGAATTTACCCACTGTTGGTGTGGTTTGGTCACAAGGGCAAAGCCTGGGTGAGCACACAAAGCCAACCATGGGCAAATTCAGCATTACCCACACCCAGCTGTGGGTTATTGCTATTATACAATGACATTATTTAAGAAAAAAGCTAATTACTTTTCTTAAATATTGTCCTAGTATAATGGTGTCGCGCTGCTCGTCTGCGTTTTTCCCTGGTATCCTGGGGCTTTCTTGATGTGCTGCTCATGCATATGGGACTTTTGTTCCCATGCTTACGCAGTACATCACTGCTGCGTAAAGGAAGAAATGAACGACCAGACTTTTTTCTATTGGTATATGCTCGATTTACAACTGGCAAGCTGGTTGGGCTGACCAGTCAATATGTTTGTTTTTAAATGTTAATGGCCAGTCATTGTGTAATAGTAGTTTTTCTGCAGTTTTTGTCCATTTGTTTCTCAGTAGTCTCAAAAGATTGCTATTTGCACAGTTTCAAAACATGTTGTGAATTATGTAAATATACTGGGCATGGTCACTGGGGTATTTTCATAGCATGCTCATCTGCAGTCACATATTTTATTACTAGTATATTTAATGACAAGAAGAAAAAAATTAAATTAATATAACCAGTCTTTGCCTACTGAACTACCAATCTGCCAGTGCTGAGATGTACATTAACAATCAGTTTTATTCAAGTAATTTAAAACAGCATTTGATGAATATGAAACTCAATCAACTGAGGTGATAGGGTTAACATTTCCCTTTGAGCTCTGGGAATGAACTAGAATGGAGTAAGATGAAAATATGCAAGATTTGTTTTCCATTCAAAAAATGGTTGATTGTGTGTTTTTCCCTCTTGGGCATTGTTATAATTGGAATTATTTCTCAACTGTTAAAACGGAAATTAAAAATTCTCTAAAAAATAGACTTTAAGTAAGAAAAAGAGAAAGAGAAATAGAAAGAGAGAGACAGTAAGAGACAGAGATAAGGAGATTAGTTTAGGGAGAAGCACAGACAAAGAACACAGACATAAGACAATTTCTCATTTTAGGACATAGCTTCATTCAAATATTGATCCTTGCTGAAGCTGCAAAGGATAACTAAGATGTCATAGTGAAGGGTAGCTTAACTTATCCCAGATATTTTTTTTTTACAAAAAATCCGTTAAAACACAAAACTGCTTTTTCTGTAGAAATCAGAAGAAGGAAAGGCCAGCAGTAAATTTCCAAGTAAAATAAAATCTGACAAACTGTAGAATTCTTTGTCTTGAAGGAAATGCATTTATGTTATTCGGATAAGATGTGCCTTATCAAATGTTCTGAGAATAAATTTTATAACATTCATGGCTGTGTGCCTACTAGCCTCTCCTACTGCTTACGAACTGTCTTTGTTCTAAGACTGGGGCCAGCGTAGAACCTAAGGGTATCTTGGAAGGTTGTGCCATTCGCTGCTTCCACCAGAGAGTTTTTTTAACTTATGACCTACACCTTTTATGCAGATAGAACATAAATATACATTTAATAAACATTTTAACTGCAGAATAAATATCTGTAACTTGCATGTTCTGTTTTTCTAAAAAGCATAAAAAAGTAGCTTTTTCAAAATTTGTCATAAACATCATAATGTAATACTGGACATCTTACACAGTATAATGACTATATCTGGAGAGTCTTTGATCTGAATGCAAGAACATTTTGGACCATTTTCTCTAAAATGAGACATACAGCATTTGTGAAGTGTGGAGAGGTACTGGATAAATATACTGCTGTTTTCAGAATGCAGAGTATTGACAATATTCAAGCCTGCCTTTGGAAAAGCTGACTATAGCAAGATTCAAGCCTGCCTTTGGAAAAGCTGACTGTAGCTTTATAGCTATATGTATTTGCAATGTTTGCTCAGTATTATAGCTGGGCTTTTTTTGTACTGATTTATATTTAACAGAGAAAGTCCAGCTTGAAAGTCTATTTTCAGTACCGTTCCAGGAAGTTATTCCCCAAAACAAAATAGGATGCAATACATAAAAAAAAAATATATATATATATATATATATATATATATATATATATATAAAAATAGTCCCTGTCATAGTGTAGAACTGTATAGAATTTTGTAGAATGTATGGTGTCATTTCTTATTATCGGAATTATTAGGAAAGTGAGTTTGGCACGGTATGTGTGAATTGTGATGGTCAGCATGATGTAGTACCCCTAGATCTGTAGATGTCTGTATTTGTTCTTAAGCACTGATTCACTGTGTGTGGTATTCTTTTCTCCAAGGTTGTGCAATCATGGAGTTAGCATATCTAAGTAAGGGAGTGTGGGGGCTGTGGGGGGCTTGACTTCCTGCAAAACCATGTTTTTAGGATATATTTCTTGTGAAGACAGTTTTCAGTGTTACAAGTTTTCGATTATATGTGTTCAACTTTGTGAGTTTTGAGGTATGATATATAGATAGATAGCTATATTATATATATATATATATATATATATATATATATATATATATATATATATATATATCTATGTTAGTGTTGCTGCCTCACAGTAAGATGTTCTCCAGTTTTATTCTCAGCTGGAGTGCCTTCTGTACAGAGTCTGCATGTCCTCCCTGTAGTCATGTAGGTTTCCTGCTCCAGTTTCCCCCCACATCCCAAAGACATGCTGCAGGTGGATTGGCCACTCTAAATTGGCTCTAGGTAGGTGTTTGTGTGAGTGTGTGTGTGTGTGTGTGTGTGTGTGTGTGTGTGTGTGTGTGTGTGTGTGTGTGTGTGTGTGTGTGTGTGTGTGTGTGTGTGTGTGTGCCTTCTGCTGTGGAAGGTTTGGCACCATGCTGGCAACTCGACACTGTAAAACTTCACAGCAAATCGTTCTGTGGACCATTGTTCTGCTGTGGTGACCCCTAACGAGAAAAGCCAAAGTAGAAGGAGAAAAAAAGACACACACACACACATATATATATATATATATATATATATATATATATATATATATATATATATATATATATATATATATAATTTCTAGAAAGGATGTAAATACTGGCAAGAAATAGTGGTTCTGAAAGACTAATTTTGATGTTAATAAGAACTGAATCCTTTCCATGTATGTATAGAATAAAAGGCAAGTAATACCACCCTTATAAAGGATTGCAACATTGTCCACTCTTTTAACTAGTCTATTCATTTGAGCTTAGAAAGGCCAGAAAGAGTAAATGATTTTTATCATGTTGTCCTTGTTTTTAACCAGGTATGTAAAGGTGAATTTTGTTCCATTTGCTTCTGACATTTTTGTATATGAATATCAGGCCCTCTGACTTATGACAAATATTTTTAGCTGGATCTATAATGATGTTAGTACTTATTCTGTACAATGCAAGAGGTGAGTATAGAGGCTATGCAAGGTATTATTTTGGGTTAAGAGTGATTCATTTATTTTTAATTACTGTCTTGTGTACAATGACAATGAAAAGTTTGGTAGGTCCTTCCTTTCTGAGCTGACACTTTGTGTTGAGCCTATAGGTGCATGTATAGCAATTGCATATGTATCTATGTCCAATTCAATCATCAGATATAGGAAATCTGAAGACAGGTATCAGCCATAGTGCACTGAATAATGCTTGAAAGTATGTTTTTATGATAGGTGTCAGCCATAACACCTTAGCACTGGCACTAGGACCCATAAGGTTAATATTGATAGGTTCAGTATTATATGACCAAGATTTAATCTATTGGTTGATAATGACTGCAAGGTATTAGCCAATAATGTTGGAGGTATGGATGTTCAGTTATTTATTTACTTTTTTAATTTATTTTATTTATTTAACATTTGTTAACCAGGAAAGTCTGACTTGGAACGAAGCCAATTTTCAGCAGAGACCTGGGGAGAAACACTCCAGATGCATGTCTTTGTAATGTGGGACATACAGACTCCACACAGAAGTTATATATGAGGACCTAACATAGGGTGGGAATGGTGGCTGATGTAGACAGAATCACTTGAACCAAATCATCCAGACTTCTGTGTCAGCGTGTGGAAGTATTGCAAAACATTCTATGTTCCTTCTAGGATCAAGCAAGCATGTGATTTTTTTTTTCCCCAAGAATTTTGTCCAAAGGCAACTACTAATATATGCTGCAAGATGAGGGAAAATGATGGCAGTGTCCTGAAACCCAGGGCTCGAGAGTCAGATGTGAATCAATGGAGTTTATAGCTGTGTGAAAGTGATCATAAAGAAGGTTCCTACCCAAAACTGGCAAGGTCTGAGAAGACTGTCAATGACCTTCTTCAGCCTGCTGCTGGAGGTATGGATCCTCACATACAAGAGTATAGCCTTAGTATCTCTGAAGAAAATAAGAGTTAGTCACTAAATCTGTAGTTAGTAAACTGCAGTCAGTATAGTACAATCAGGGTATATCTTGCATCATATGTAGGTTGCAGGTTACTTGCAGATATTGCAGGCTACATATCAATGTTATTCAGCAGCGGCAGTATGTTACCAAGTAAATCAGCACTGGTGGTGAGGATGAATACAACACAAGGCACAGAAACATGCAACAGCATGCTTAATTACATGATTCTGAGCAGTACATAGAATGCAATTGGCTATAATGCTCAGGTGATTAATTATGCTTTCCTGTAACTGTTGCAAGAAGTTTATGTATAGCACAGCATCTTTCTTCTACACAATTTCCTACAAATTTATAGCAATGTGAGCTTTCTTGTGTTCAAACATTTTCTAGGGCTAGTGCAGTTAGTGAACACCCCTCTACCAAGCAGAACCCTGCAATGTAGCACAAACTCTCCAGGGATTCATTCATTTACATATCTTGCAAATAATGTTTTCTGCATCCAGGTTTAGTATCTACTATATGAGAGAGGTGAATAAGTTGCTTTTGGTTACTATAATGCCCCAAGAAGTTAATTTATAATACCAAGACAAAATTTAGCAGGATATTGTTAACTTCTGTCTGCATAAATTCCTGAGGAACTAATAGTAACAGGCAAATGAAGTTAACACTCAGAAAGTTTGTAGTTATTTGTAGCACCTGGTCACAGTGAATTGTTGGCAAATTTAAAACAAGACGATTTTAGATGCAAAAAATATAGAACAACATATTCATTTGCACTAAAATTGGAACTTTTGCTCAGAATAGCTGTAAAAGACAGGATCTGCCCCTCTTCTGGTGCTTCTTTATAGAGAGATGTTACCTGACTGATGGATACCAGGTTGAGGAATGTACTTGTACCTTGCTGTCAATAATACAAACTTGTATGGAAGAGTGTTTGCGCAACACCACAAGACAAACAGCATTGACAAAACTGCAGTCCAGGCAATTTAACTTGAATAATATTATTTATCTTTGCAGATATCAAGGGCCAGGAACTTTTATATATATATATATATATATATATATATATATATATATATATATATATATATATATGTGTGTATTTCATAGTCTATGTTCTTTTGGGAAAATACAGCAATGATCTGGTATAAGCATTTCTTTTTCCGTGGTTTTTTTCGTGAATTCATTTTATGATAAGTTAAAGAAATAAAACAATCTGTGAATTGCATCTTGAAATGAGTCGCTTAAGTATCTCAGCCAGCTGCTGTGTTACTTATGTGTGCTTTGCTATGTTGAGGGTAACTGTCACTATCTGATAATAAGTATTATAGGCCTAGATACTGTGCTGCTCTCCCAGTAACACTATATTATCTGTAAAGAGCAGCAGTTATGACTCGGGTAATTCCTTATTCTAGTAACTATTATGGGCCTAGATACTGTGCTGCTCTCCCAGTAATACTATATTATCTGTAAAGAGCAGCAGTTATGACTTGGGTAATTCCTTATTCTGGTAACTATTATGGGCCTAGATACTGTGCTGCTCTCCCAGTAACACTATATTATCTGTAAGAGCAGCAGTTATGACTCGGGTAATTCCTTATTCTAGTAACTATTATGGGCCTAGATACTGTGCTGCTCTCCCAGTAGCACTATATTATCTGTAAGAGCAGCAGTTATGACTTGGGTAATTCCTTATTCTGGTAACTATTATGGGCCTAGATACTGTGCTGCTCTCCCAGTAACACTATATTATCTGTAAAGAGCAGCAGTTATGACTCGGGTAATTCCTTATTCTAGTAACTATTATGGGCCTAGATACTGTGCTGCTCTCCCAGTAGCACTATATTATCTGTAAGAGCAGCAGTTATGACTTGGGTAATTCCTTATTCTGGTAACTATTATAGGCCTAGATACTGTGCTGCTCTCCCAGTAACACTATATTATCTGTAAGAGCAGCAGTTATGACTTGGGTAATTCCTTATTCTGGTAACTATTATAGGCCTAGATACTGTGCTGCTCTCCCAGTAACACTATATTATCTGTAAAGAGCAGCAGTTATGACTCAGGTAATTCCTTATTCTGGTCTAAGGTCTGTTTTACTTTTAACTACTATATGTAGGCTAACAGTCTCTCTGTATATACATCTGCAGTTGTTTACACAATGTGAAATCTATTTTTGATGTAAAAAAACAAGCATCTAAATAAAAAAATGGCATTTATAATTTCCATGACACTTTCAGAAGAAAGGGTTTATTGTCAATTAGGAGTCAAAATATTATATACTGGACAAAAACACTTTATCATCAGTGGCTTACTGGCAGATCTGAACATCTAAAATATTTAATTCTGTCAAGGTAATATCTGAGTTGTCTGAGGGCATTCCTTTTTTCCTCACTTTTAGGTTCAGGGAAGTAAACAAGGAGAGGCATAATTTGACTTAAAGCAAACTTGGATACTACTTTAGGGATAAAAGTAGGATTATTTCTCAAAGAAACTCTGTCCTTGTGAAAAACTAAATAGGGTCGACCCACCATAAGAGCCCGCAACTGAGATACTCTTCATGCAGGTAAGAACAATCACTAAAACAGTTGCCTATGTTAAAAACATCAAGTCAGCCAGATAAGTTGGTTCAGATGGAATGAGTGTTAGCTCCTGTAATGCAAAATTAAGAACATGAGGAGCCACCAGTTTTCTTGGAGGTCTCTTATGCAAAACCCCTTTTATGGGCATTTTATGGACATTGTAACATGAGAATGCATTGAAAGATAGAGATCCAAGGGCATACATTCTAACCTTGATAGAGGAGTAAAATAGGCCATAGGACAGAAAGTCACACAAATATTGTAAAACCACTAAAACACTAGCCCAGAATGGGTGTTGATTATGTTGTTGGCACCAACTATCAAACATTTTTATTTGCTTCTATATGATTTTCGAGTAGCAGGCTTTCTTACCTCCCTAAGAAACTGCTATATGCCCTCTATAAACAGATTATCAGGCATTAAGACCCTATCATCCAGGCAGTCAAGTGAATGCTTGGGGGTTGGGATGTATCAAACACCCCTGTTTTTGTGTGAGTAGATCCATTCTGAGAGGCAGCCTATGCTAATTATTCCCATCCAATTCCAAAAGAAGAGATAACCACTGTAGCCTGTGCCAAAAGACAGACATCAAAATGATCTTGGAAGCTTCTTTCTGAATCTTAAGTAATACTGTGGATATCAGTGGGAAGAATGGAAAAGCATATAGGAGCATTCCTGTCCAAGGAAAAGAAAAGGTAACTATCTTCCAGGCCTTCTTGCCTGGAGTCCTGGAGCAGAATTTTGCCCACTGGTAGTTTAGAGAGGAGGCAAAAGGGTCTGCTTGAGGAACTCTCCACAGATGGATCAATTCTTTTAAGTCCCCAATCTAGCTTCCTTCTGTGACTGTCTGCCTTTGCACTGCTCAGCTGCCACACAAGTTTGCTCTGATGGAATGTAAGATGCCTGTGGAGTGAGGTTGTGCTGTAAAGCTATATCCCACTATAACATGGTTAGTCTGCATAGAGGGTAAGATGTGGTTTCCCTTTTCTTGTCTGTAACCACTTGAAGAGGTCCTAAGAACCAATGGTGAATTGAGTGCATTGATAAGAGCAAGCATTCCTTGATGTTTATCTGCTCACGTCTGTCTTTGTTGTCCCAGATACCTTGCACTTTTATCCTTTTTGAAACTGTTCCCCAAGCAAAGTCCAAAGCATCTGTGGTGATTGACTACTTTTGAGCAGGAAGAGAAAATGGGGCATCTGGATTTAGAGATGTTTGATGTCTCAACTTGTTTTTTTTTTCTCTTCTGACAAATTCAAAAACTGGATTTTGAAATAATAAGTGTGGGTGCTAGGACCAGCGAAACTCCAGATACCATTGTATCATTCTCATGTGGAGTCTTGCCATGGGTAGCATGAGAATCATAGATGCTAGTACCTCTCAATTGTCCAGATTTTCATGGAATGTCCAGATTTTTGCCTCATATTTTTGGTCTGTTCCTCACAAAATTAGTGGTTTTCTGGCAAATCACTGGGATGATCTGAACAGTCACTAAATAATGACTTACATTTGAGTTTCAGACTTCCAATCTTTCAGAAAATGCATATTAACATAAACCCTGTTATTCTAGCAGCTTGCTAAGTTTATAAGAACAATATTTAAAATATGTCCCTATTTTTGGGCTTTTGTCCCCAAATTATGACAGGTTTTGTCCAAATTTCTAGCACTAAGAGGTTGACAGGTATGGATGCCATAAGACCCAGAATCCTGACATATTCCATTGCGATGACTGAAGCCTAAGAGAAAAAGACCTTGAAACAGATCTAGATATAGATTTTTTCCCCTGATAATGAGAGCTATCTGAATTTGTGCAGTAACTGTCTGCTGCACAAAATATAATGTACTTTTAAAACAACTATACCTTCCTATATCATCTCATCCCCTTTCTCTTCCTTCTACCTTCTCCTTAAAAAATGTATAAATATACAACTCATGTAATTTGTTATTTTTAATTGAAACTGTTTGTAAAACATGTAACTGATAACAAGGATATATGAATAATGGAACTTTTACTTAAGAATGAAACTGACTGTAAATTATGAAACAATGCAAATGATGTCCATGATGTTTGCAAAATGGAGCTTTTATCCCCAGGCCTCCACTGAAAAAGGGCAATGCTCAATCAAAAGTTCCCAGTAAACAAATGCTAACAAATAAATAAATAAATATCTGTTTTTTTAGGGAACAGCAGGCTGACTATCAGAGAAATTGCATGCAATGACATACACATCCTACAATGCTGACAGCATTGGCAGAATGGGAGAAGGTTCTGGAAAGTCCAGCTGCAACAATTCATAGTATTTTCTGAGCAACTGAGAAACCTCAGTTTTATCCCACTGAAAACATTGGCATATTCTTGAAATAGTATTAAAGAAAAAGAATCCCTCACAGGGATAATCATATGTCATACTCTCTTCGGAGTCTAAATTAGAAATATGTGGGGAAAATCCTACATCTGTCCCATTATCTTCCTGCCAAATTCAGAATTTTGAATCTCTTCAGGAAAAGAGAAATCCTTTTTGCTTTTACCAGAAACCACCTTATAAGTAGCATCAATAGCCTTAAATAGACCCTGATCCAGACCATATAAACTACTCCTAGCCCTGGGGATTTGAGCAGGAAATGTTTATTTTTATGTTTCTTTTTGACAAGAAAATTGGGGGAAACAGGTGTATTAATGGCAACAATAGCTTCCCCAGAGATAGGTACAACATTCCTGGCTGAACAGGGGAGTCTTCCCTGCCACTTCTCTCAAGACTGACAAAAGTGACTCTCCCCTGCCAACTGAGGGGGCCCCAGCAACTGCAGAGGATTTGGCTAACTCCCAGTCAGTAATGGCTGTAGGTGCAACATTGGAAGGATCCAGTGAAAAAAGATGAGTGGTCTGAAGAACCAGCTTTGACCACAGCACCCTAACCCACCTGTGGCTGAGGCAAATTCCTAGACTGCTGTGGTAGCAAAGGTTGTTTGCTTAGTTTACTCAATGCTCAAGTTGAAAGTGGTGTCACTTTCCCAGGAAACTAAGCAGCACAAGTTGGTAAAACTTCAAAGCCCCAAAAATTCACTTTTTCCAAGTAAAAACACAGTAAAAATCTATTTAATACACCTTTCCAGCCCCAAAACATACATTAAGCACAATTCCTCCACAGAAAAAATAGTTTCAATAACTCTAACAATTTTTAAACTGACAGAAAAAAGTACACTCCCAAGACTGCGGTGGTGGTGCTGCGGTAGTGTTGTCACCTCACAGTAAGACGTTGTCCTGTTCAATTCTCAGCCAGAGTGTCTTCTGTGTGGAGACATGCGTGAATGGGCATACCTTCGTTGAAGGTTGTGCATCAGGGCTGGCAACTTGGCATGTAAAAATCAACTGCCAATGATTAGCGGACTGGAGTTCTGCTGTGGCAACCCCTAACCGGGAAAAGCCGAAAGACACAAAAGATAAGTCTCATGACAGTCCATTAAAACATCAATTCCGAATTCTAAAATAACTTTCCTAACCAGGAAAGTAAAGATAAATTTTAAATGTATGAGGTTTTTCCCTAAAGGAAATGTATCTTCCCAGCATGGAATAGCAAATGCAGACCATCGATCCTCAAAAGCCAGCAGAGGAGCCCTCCCTTCCACAGCAGGAAAGCTCTGAAGAGTTTTTCACGCAAAATCGTTTTGTACACAGCATGGCTTCAGCTGTCTAATGGTTTGTGTGTATGGAAGATGCCCTGAAGCTTTGAAAGTTGACTGGCTGTTATATTCTACATAGGATATAACTCATTTAGCTTAGGATACTTCAGCAGTGATCAATATGATGAACATCTTCAGTACAATTGTAGGAATTCCCATGAAGATGTTGGAGGAAAAGTCTGTTTATGGTATTGTAGGTGCATTAATATACAGCACATTCATAATTGTTGCAGATGTACATTTGGATCAGATATAAGTGTGTTACATGAGTGTGCAAGGCGCAATAAGTAGACAGAGAAATTTATTTGCTACTTTAGACTTAACACAGCATTTAGTTATATATAACAGCACTCATTTCACCTCAGAATAATTTAATTGATTCAGTTCTACTAGTACTGTAGGGCTTCTTGCAACTAGTGGTCTATAAAAAGAGGTATATTCAGACAGTTAAAGCTGTCATGAATTCATTATCAAATATAGTATTGGATGATGTAGATAAAGTTCTGGAATTGTTTTTAAAATTCATGGATATATCAAACTGGACACCAGCAATTATCCTAAAATAGACATGTCAGAAAAAGACTTGGCCTGATCAACCAAACTTGGGTGTTGTGGGGAGACAAAAATGATATGTACAAATATTTCCAAATGATAGGCTTTCAAAGGAAAGGCCATTTCAAGAATTCAGTAATCCTTTGAGATACAGCTGAGGGAAGTCCCAACAGGATTTTGTGTGAGTCCAGTCTCACTGAGTGACAAAGGAAAAGATATCAATTTTAGCACTGTGATCAGCTGAGAATGAGAGTAAACAGTTAAGAATCACAACCCCAAGAAAATTAATCCAAAAACAGAAAGAAAGGACTATAGTGTGGAACATTTACAGAAGAGTTATGCAAGTGATGCAAATTACCTTGATACTTCACAGGAGTCCTTAATGCCCACTTGTGACTCTGAAGTTTCAGGGAGACTTCAGTCAATGCCAGATTTTAGATATTCGCAAAGGGTTAGAAAGTCTTCTCGGTACCTTGCCTTTTTTATACAAAGATTACAGCTTGTGGACTCGTAGTTTTAATGGACATGTAAGTACCACAAAATGCCGTTTTACTCTGCTGGAGTGCAAGAACGTTGACAGTGCTGAATATCCATAAAAATGGAACAGATTGTAGTTTAAATTGCATCTGCACATAAGTGCAGTGTTCAGATAATAAAGCATGCCTAAAGAGAGCAGATGTCTCCTCATATGTTCTATTCATTGAATATTTGCCACACATTTTAAATATAGTTATCGTATATCTGTACTTCATGATCAAAATGTTAAAAACTGTTAGTCTTCAAGAAAAGCGATTGCATTTAACAATTCTGAAATCATAGCACCGGTGGGATGGATGAATGCAGCCCTGAGTACGGCCCAGATGATCAGAGTTTGATTAGAAACTTGGGGTCTTGATGGAAATTGTATGGAAAATGGAAGTGCCTCTCCTGGAAGAGAAAGTGTGCTGGATGGATCTCTCTTGAGTCCTAGTGGAGAAAATCACCAGGTTGGGACATATGAGTGGGGCAAGTAAGCATGCCTACCTAGCGTTTGGGACATGCAAGTCCACTCAAAGACCACATTGCATGGCTCACTTTGTCTACATTAAAGACAGCAGCATGCTGGAGAAGGGACAGGACTTAAAAAAAAAACCTGCAACCTATATATATATATATATATATATATATATATATATATATCACCCCACCAGCTGCTAGTTCCACTCTGTTCTTTAACCTGGTTGTCAACAATGGCCTCAGCAGGAGGGTGTTACCAATATAATCAGGAGGGTAAGACCAATGTAATTTGTCAGTCCTTAGTCCCCATCCCTCCCATCAGTTGTTATCAGGGGAGGAGCAGGAGCTATGGAAAAAATGGTAAAGCAACTGATGGTTAGTTAAATAGGCAAGGAAAAGGAAAGCATTTCTGAAATCACCTGTAGGGACAAAACTATACAATAATACTGTAGTGAGATTACAAGGAAAATTTCAGATTAATCGCCACATTTATGCTTAAATGAACTGACTATAAAAATGCATTAAATCTGGAAAAGCCACTTGAATGAATTATAACGCTTACCTCAGTAATCAGTTTAGGTGAGGTGAATGGTTCTTATCTCTAGTAGGTAAATATGCCTGAGAAGGTTGATGCTTGAGTCTCCCACTACAGTGTGTGTGTGTGTGTGGGGGGGGGGGGTGCACACGTGCATGCACTGGATTGTGCACATACATGTGCGTATGCCTAATTGTATTGTGCAGCAGAAGGAAGAAGTGATGAGGTATGACAAAAAAAGATACTTTTTTATTTGTTTATTCTTTTATCGCAGATGCTCATAAAGCCAGACTAGGCAGAGTAAACACTCAAAGATTCTGGACTTCTATTGTCAGTATGAAATCTGGGCATAAATATGGAGAAAAGGAACAGAGATTATTTGGTCTGGGTTTATTTTATATCCTTCTTTAAAAAAATCTCTTTGAGTTTATTAAAGATGGTGATAGTCTTTATTTCAGATAGCTTCACTGGCATATTTGCCACCATCAATATTCTTGATAATTCCATTTCAGTGTTGTAAAATCAATTGAATAACATAATGCACAATGTGGCCTTATCCACAATATGGTGTTGACTTGTTATGATTGCCCTGATTAGCAATTGTTGTCAGGGACTATAAAGTAACAGCCACTGAAGGTCATACTTACAGTCTACCAGAGATTATGAACGTGTCCCTCATCCATATATAGACATAAAATATATTATACAAATCCTGGCTAAGGAAGTGATCCCAAATGCTGCATTTTGGGACTTAGTTTAGTGTATGTATTATTATATCATCTGCTGGCATAATTATATGCGTGTACTTCATGTATTTACCTACTTTTCTTTTCCATTATTTACATCTGTATTTACCTGTCATCTTCTTCCTAATATACGCTATTCTCATTCTCCTGTTACGCTATGCTTGTGCATCTCACAGTCTGACCTTATTCTTGTCATATCATGGGATCATAGGAGGTTACTAGGCTAATGGCTCTGGGGCCCTTACAAGCCTAGCCATGAGTTTATCCCCAAAAGGGAAATCGCAATCAGCACCTGTCACCCCTGTCAATGAGGGACACAGGTGGAACCCCTGGGACAAATTTGTGGTTGCCCATCTACTCATCAAAGTTGTGCTTGAAGAGGGTCAGCAAAGTGCTTTGTTTGACATTCATGGAGAGTCTATTCCAGAGACGGTGTAGCCTTTGGTAGATAAACTTGTCTCTCCAGCAGGTTTTGTTAATGTCACATATTAGATTTAAGCCTTTCAGTCGGGTACTACATGAGGAGTTAGACACAGATATGGGACATCTCTAGTAGAGCAGGGTCTGAGATTGCCTTATAGGTGAAACACAGATCATCCCTGAACAATCTGTGTGATACAGAGTAGAGTGATAGTGATTTGAGCCTGTCCACATAGGACAGGTGTTGGACGCCATGAATTCTCTTTGTGATGTACTTCTGTGGCCTTTCCAGTTGGTGCAGGTGTTTGGAGAGGTACATACCAAATGGGGCATTGTACTCAATTACTGGCCTAATGAGGGAGGAGTACAGAGAGGTAATAGCCTCCTTTTTTCTGGATGCAATCCCTTTAATTATGAGATGAAACAAGTAAAAGGCTTTTCTGACCACTGTCGTTACATGATGGTCAAATGTGAGATTGTTGTCAACTTGTGTACCCAGGTCTTTCACCACAGGTTGTGTGCTTACAGGGTTGCTACTAATGTGGTAATCAGTAGGGGCAGTGTTTTTGCCTTATGGTATGATAATACCTGTTTTGCATTTAACCTAAGGCTATGACTTTGGCACCAGTCATTTGTTGCTGTGAGACCCTCTTGAAGTATGTTAACATCATTTGGGGAGTCAATGACAGAACCCAACTTACAGTCGTCTGTAAACTTGGTTAGCCACAGGTCTTTGGTCTTTGCATATCTTTACTCTTTTTCTGTATTTCATTATCTTACAACCAGTTTATTTTACAGTTTCGAAACCAGTTGTTTTGTTTTCATGAATCTATTGCATATTCTGCGTTTGTTATGCAGTACAGTCAGTGAAACAATGTGTATGGCTTACTTTGCACTTACTATTATTATTTAATTACTGCCTATTTAACAAACTAGTTATATATACAACTACTTCATTGTCAGTTTATTAATTTAATACTCCTCATGATAATATTTGTCTGGATTTGTGTTTTTCCCATATTAGTATAATATTTTCCTGCCATTCCTTATTGATGGGGACTTCTTCCCCAAGATTGTACTGCTAATAGGCTTTGTCTAGACTTCAGTTATCAAATCAAATAAATAAATAAATATATAAATAAGTAAGCCTCCATTGTATATTTGTAGTATTACAGAAGCATATTTACTTCCTCATACAACTGTTCCTCAGATCACATCTGAAAACATGCCTCTGCGTGTTTCACCCCGCTTAGTTCCCAAAGCTCAAACCGCTAGATACATACAGACATACAACACTGACAGACATATATACATGTACATAAAATCAGAGCTCTAAAAGAGAACTTTTAGTCATTGATGGTGCTGGCAACCAAACACGTTGAGCATAAGGAAGCATGTTTTGGGCCACTGTTTAGAGCAAGCAATTTCTCATGAACCATATGCAATGGTAAAGCCATGCAAACTGACAGCGATCGTGCAGAGGTAAAGTCATGCATGCCAATAGCATTTTCCATGCCAGATCTTTGTACTATTTTTTTCATTCATTTTCATACTGTTGACTTTAACTACTCATGCTGCAAAAATATTAACCCTAACAATATTAGTATGCAGCCTTTCAATTCTACCTTCCCTTGCTGCAGATATTGACTGTCGTCAGTATGATACCAAATATGCCATTCCTGTTTTCAAAAATAATCAATTTATGGCCCATTTAAGAGATTTGGAATTCATATATCTAATATATGACAGTTAATTTTCAGTATTTATCTGCTATAATGAGTCTTGTTGAAACTTAGTTCTTTATATTACTGATATAATTATTTCTATAATTGAGTCAGCCTTAATCAGTAAACTTTTAGCCACAGCCTGCAAATTATTTCTGACCGATTTGCACAATAAGTATCACAAAGACTAAGTCGATTCAACAGTAAACACATCTGTTAGCTCATATCAAGGGTGTTTCAGCTGTTGGCATTTTCACACTCAAGTGCTAATCGGAATTCAAAAAATGCTAATGAATGTTGAAATTCCCCAGAGGGAAATGATGAAAAGCCTTCAGAAAGATACTTCAGTGGTAATGATTAGGGCATTCCTGCTTCTGAGAGTTAACACTTTATTCCTTTATAGGCCTATAAATTCAGAACGTAACAAGAATATGCCATAGAAACTGCTTGATCAGTATATAACCCTTTCACTGTATATTATAATGTACAAAAATTATATTTCGTCAAGGTTGTTTTAACTAGCACTGTATAAAGACGCTCCTTTAATGGAAAAATCACTGTTTACAAAAACCTGTTTTTCTTTATACCTGCCGTTGCTTCAGAAAGGTAATTAGTACTGATTTTTGCACATTATGGTGAATGAGGCTAGTTAATTTAACTAAAGCAATACATTAGCTGCAACATTTATTTTATTTTTTTTCTGTAGCTGGCTCGGTCATTTGAGGATACAGAAGCATCTGTAACAGTGTGGCCAAACACTGCTGAGAACAATAATAGACTACAGTTTGTAGTTTTAGTGGCATAACAAACAACAGTACAATACATTTCTGTAGAGGAGTATCATTCTGGGACATAGCCATCTTTTGGGGCATTCTGTCTACACTGTTATCCTGCATTAAACTATGGTCACTGAAATGCATATGACAGGCCCCATTCTACTCATTTTGGTATTTACTCATCTAAGAATTGTAACTTATGGTAGGCACAAAGGAGGCAAACCAAATATTTATTGATTACTCATTATCTGATTGATTGGTTGAATTGTTTTTGATAAAAAGGAAAGTCTGATTGGGCAGAATCCATTTTCAAAATTTCAAAGTAGTCTTGGCCACTTGGGGAGAGCAGATACATTTAACATATGAATATGTAGTACTCTGTAGAACTAAGAATTAAAATCTACACATCTTAAGAATGTACATTGCAGAAATATAACAATGAGGCATAATCAATAGAACATTTTTCAAAGAAAACCTTAAATATTTACAGTGTTGGCAAGATTCATAAGGATGCTTGAAACCTATAAACATTAATGTAACAGTATAGAAGTGAATGTCAGCAATTTAACAATAATTCACCTGAACACAGCAGTTCAAACCACTGATGTTTTCACTGAGTCATCTTGATTATGCATACAAGTTTAAACAGTTTAGCAGTTTGTGTAATGTCTAACAGCTCCCACAGGTGAATAAAGGGGAATCAAAACAGCAGGAAAACCCAATGCAGACACAGACTAGTAGTGACAAGTGAGAAGCAATAAAAAGGCTGAGTTAGATAGGAGTGAATCTGTGGGAATTTGAAGGGAATGAAAAAAATCCATGAAAATTAGCAGTGTTTTGTTTGAACCTGTATACTGGCACATAATGGAAAATAATCTGATTACTGAACTTCCATAGTGCACAACGTGGCAGAAACCACATTGTGCTTCATTCACTTCTTGTTCAGATAGAACTACAGTCGCGATCAGTACAGTATAGACATAGAATGTTACTAGAGGAGCATCCTCCCTTGTGAGGCACTGAAATGACCTGTGACCCCTTTCAACCTTCTGTGACATATTAACTTCAATACTGAAGATTAAATCATCTTTTAAAGTTAAGATGGGCAGCTCAATTAAAATCATTCAGATTCACCTGTATCCTAATCCTCCTAAACACACAAACTGCGTGCAACATCGGGCAGCGCCGGTTTAACAAGGTTAAACTTTTTCTGGCTCCATAAAGTCTGTTCTTCATTTTTTCCCTTAGAACCTTATAACTGCTCTACTAGTAATCTAAACAGTATATCCCTTAACTAAAAAGCACAGCACTTGTTCCTAAAAAGCTTTTTTTTTTTTCTCCAAAAAAAAAAAAAAAAAGCTCAGCACTTGTCTTAAAAGCATCTTCTTTTCAGGCTTAGCACTTCTGTATTATACAAAGTCCCTCACTAGCGAACCCCCCCCCCAGGAGTACCCACTTTCTTACTAAGTCCTCTCTCATTCAGTTACACCCCAAACTTCTTAATTTCTCTAGCATGTCGAAGGGCCAGATGCTGGCGTCCTCTCCTGTCCAGTTGGTGAATCTGGGAATATTGAGGCAATGTTACAATTGCCTCATGTACACAGACAACCCTCTCCTCCTCCCACATAACACAAATACTTGCGAGAGATGCAGCTATTTAGCCAAACTGGAGGCTGAGCTCTCTCAACTCAGGACTGGCAAGACCAGACAGGAGGAGAAGGCAACTACACACACCACAAAACCAGTCTCACATAAAGCTATCACAACAATGAATCAAACACATAAACACACAAAGACATACTTGGAGGCTCTGAGCAAAAATTTATCTTAACAGCAGAGGCCTCCAAAGCAGACACCCAAGCAACCGCCACCTCATGACACACCACAGGCAACACATAAAACACAAAATCAGTGTGCAAAGCAGTCACAGCCCTTAAGGCCAAATACAACACCAAACATACTTGTCATAGGTGACTCCATAGTCAGACACACTGACGTCCCACTCACCAGGCTGAACAAGGAGAGGGTCACAGTAAGCTGCCTATCGGGAGCTAGAATCTGCCACATAACACAAGCACTCGGGTCACTCCACAGCAAGTACAAATATGACACAGTCATTGTCCATGCTGGTGTGAATGACCTGAGACGTACCTCCCTGGACTACATGAAAAGAGACATAGAGGAGCTCTCTGATTATGTAGCCCAGGCAGGTATGACCCTGACCCTGAGCAGCATCCTTCCTTCACCAAGAATGATGCCACAACATAGAGACAAGATGATCAGCTTTAACAATTGGCTTAATTTCTGGTGTCATTCAAAGGGGATCCAGTGTCTGTCTGCCTGGGATGACATGCTTGACAAGCCACGCTGCTTTGCAAGGGATGGCTTGCATCTGTCACCCCTGGGATTCCGGATATTGGCTAAGGCTCTTGCCACCCCCATAGTGCCTTTTTTAGGCAAGGCTCAAATTCTAAACCTAACACCCTAGAAAAAAAAAATGGGAAGAAACTAAGGGTAATTGCTGCTCAATGCCAGAAGTCTAAATCTCAAAATGCATGCACTCGAGGCCCTTCTCAGTATGGAGAACATCGATGTCTGTGCTGTGACTGAAACCTGGTTCAAGGCTCCTGAGAGCACCCTGGCACTATCAGGTTTTACCTCATATCATGCGTTCCGGCCACAAAACCCGGACCACACCACAAAAGGAGGGGGTGTATCCATATTCATCAATACCCACACCTCCAGGTTGGTGGCAACGCACGAAGCATCGGAAACCATCCAGGTGCAATTAACCATAGGCAAAACTGCTCTACAATTTGTAGCATGCTACAGGCCACCCTCTCAAACTCAGGAACCCCACACAGCCTTCCTGAAGACACTGGAGGGTATAAATGTATCTCCAAACACCATTATATTGGGTGACTTCAACTACCCGAATATAGACTGGGAACATTACTCAAGCCCAAACTTTCTAGCCCAAAGGTTCCTGGAATTCATAAATTCAAATGCCATGGAACAACTAGTCACCGTTCCCACAAGAGGAGAAAATATACTAGATCTCATCATCAGAAACATGGGGACAAAATGCTCCACACCGGAAGTATATCCCTCATTGGTGAGATCAGATCATAAACTAATCTCACTGGATATCCACATCCCGCCCCCACCCCAAACAAAAAAGACCACAGTGAAGAACTTCTCTAAAGCAAACTTCACACTACTCAAGACTGGTGTAGTATCCTTCAAGGCCCCCAAGCCAGTGGAAACCACAACCCAAGCTGCGGAAGCCCTTACAAATGCCTTCTACGAACACCTCCAGGACTGCATGGATCAGGCAATCCCTAATAAAACCAAGACTCTTTCCACCAAGGGCAAACGTCCAGTCTGGTGGACCCCAGCCATAAACAGACTTTACAATAAGAGGAGAAAGCTGTTACATGATAGAGCAAAATCCATAAAAGAGAAGACACCTTTGATCATTATTAGTAAAAAATACGAGCACTCATAAAATCATCCAAGGCCAACTTTGAGAGAAAAATTGCCATAGATTCAAAAGACAATCATAAGGCCTTCTTCAGCTATGTTAGAAACCTGGGTGAAAACTCCCAGATATGCTCAGAATTAGTCCAAAATGATACAAAAATCACTGAACCCACAGACATTGCCAACATACTGGCAGACAGGTTCAGTGCAAACTTCACCCCTCTCCCCAAAAGGAGAGATAACTATCCCAGCAGAGTGCAGCCTCCCAGACATCTCCAATGTGCAGGTGAAAGCTGCTCTCTCTAAAGCTAAAACACAGCATCAATGGGACCGGATGGTGTCCCCGGCTGTGTGCTACACGAACTCAATGAGGAACTAAACCCGCACATAAGGCAGCTGTTTAATCTTAGCCTTACCACAGGATACATGCCCAAGGAGTGGCATACGGCAACTGTGGTCCCACTCCACAAAGGCGGTGCCTCTACGGACCCTGGTAATTACCGCCCCATAAGCTTAACAAGCCTGGTCTGCAAAGCTATGGAGAGGATCATAATGGAACTCATAAACAAAGACATAGGGGACTTGCAGACATTGGACCCAACCCAGCTTGGCTTTGTCAAGGGCAGATCATGCCTTTTGAACTTGGTCGACTTCTTCGAAACAGTCACCAAGGCCATTGATGAGGGAAAGGCAGTCCATACAGCCTACCTTGACCTTGCAAAAGCTTTCGACACAATACCCCACTCGGGTATTATAGAGAAACTTACCAGCTTAAATGTAAACCCATATGTCACAAGATGGGTTGCAAACTGGTTAAAGGACAGAACCCACAGGGTTAGAGTAGCTGGCGCCATGTCAGACTCCAAGCCGGTCACAAATGGTGTCCCACAGGGCTCAGTCCTTGGCCCCTGTTGTTCGGCATCTACTTCTCAGAAGTACAGGCTAACATAGGAGGACTATGGCTGACAAAGTTTGCAGATGACTGCAAACTGGGAGCCATAGTGGAAAGTACATCGGACACAGATATCTTTCAGAGGGGTCTCACGGAAACTGATAGCTGGTGCCAGAGCCATGTCCTGAAGTTAAATTCCAAAAAATGTATAGTCATACCCTTCGGGAAAAACAAGGTAACCCCAAGCTACCATATAGGTGGCAATCCACTAAGCACAGAAGAGGTTATCAGGGACCTGGGGACCCAGGTTGACAGTGGCCTTTCTTTTGACACTCACATTGCTAAAGTGGTTAGAAAAACCTTCTACATTGCCCACCTGATCATGAAGGGATTCACATCCAGATCAAGTGAGGTCATTGTTCCCCTGTACTCTTCACTTATCAGACCAATGATCGAGTACAATGCCCCATTCGGGATGTATCTCACCCGACACCTGCAGCAATTGGAGAGACCCCAAAAGTTCCTCACCAAAAGGATAAAGGGACTCCAAAATCTGTCATATGCTGCCAGACTGAAGAAACTCCAGCTCTATTCAGTCGCATACTATCTGCTCAGAGGTGACCTGTGCCTGACATACAAGGCCATGTCCAACCCGGAATTAATGGACATGCTCCACCTCAAAAATCCAAATCTACCAGATCCACTAGAGCAAGTGACTTAAACCTTAGCACGGATATAAATAGGACATGCTGGAGGGATAGATTTGTCACCCAGAGACTCCCTATGTTGTGGAATAAAATCCCAGTCCATGTGAGGCAGAGCACCTCGCTGGCTCTGTTCAAGAGAAATCTTGACCGGTGGATGGGAGATCGTAGGTTTACCCCGGGAATCATTTCTGTGTCACTGCTGGACAGAGGCACAACAAACTAATGGGCACAGTATTTTTTAACATAAGAGGTGGCGTAAGCCACAAAAACTCTGGGCTAGGCTTATAAATGCCTTAGGGCAGATAGCCTAGTATAAACCTATGAACCTATGAACATATGCATACAGGCTTCCTAAGTTCTGATCGAGTTCCAGGATATCAACTGACAAATTGGTGAGCAGACAATGCTCAATGAACAGCTAAAATATTGGCAGAATAGCATCATGAATAGGTAAGATAGCAACAGAGGAGCATTGCCAGTAACATCGTAAAAGATATACAGATAGTACCAGAGAGAGTCTGCAAACATATAGGTTTAAGTAAGACATTTGTAGGAATTGCTGGTGAACTGTGCTTTGGTATAGTGGAGCTTGTAGCAGTCTGAAAACTTGTATATTATCGGTTTAAATCCTACAAAGATCTTCTGTGTTGTGTCCCAATTTTTCCACTAAAATAAGCCGTTCGATAAAATGATCGTGGTGCTGGAAGAGTATTGACTATGTGCTGCTTGATTTTGTGCTTCTCATGATGTGGGCTTTGCTGCGGAAGGGTTTATGTGCTGCTGCTGCAACCTGCTTGATTTAATTAATTCTGTTAATGCTTCTAGTGTTGATTGAGCAGTGTGTTTCTCGCTGTGGTTGGGCATTGTGTTTCTCGTGTGTTTCTCACTGTTACTCACACAACGATGTTCCTCTGTTGATATCTTACCTATTCTTGTTGTTACTCTGATGATACCTTGGATGTTCATTGAGCAGGACACTTTACATTGTCTGTTCACCGATCTGTCAGTCGATATGCTGCGACTCGATCAGAACTTAGGTTACCATACATACACACAGCTTTGTATAAAGTCATTAATGCACATGGGAAAATATGAGGCTGAGGGAACTAAGTTGTTTCTACTTCTAGTCAGAGTTAATAATGAACTGGCTAGAAAAGGAAGCAAAAGAGCAATACTATTGCACAACAAAAAATAAATGAAAGGATACACACCTTCAGGGAAATAATGGCTTTTTTTATCTTACGATGTATGTTGCAGGGAAGGAAAGTGCTTTATCATGCATTTCACTTAGTATAAAGCATTCTTGACATGTGTAACCCTTAGCATCTCACCAGAAACATTCTCAAACAGTGGTAATCTGTAAGCAGATCTTGGCTTTCTGAAAAAGAACGAAATGAATGGCAGAGCTAGAATATTCTTTGCTGCTGTACTATAGCTGCATATTAATTATCACTCTGTAAATTTAGATTACAACTCTAACAAGTCCGTTTCAGTAAAGCCCAAAATACACCTAATAAAATACAAGTGTAATTTCTTTTATATAATTTAACAAAGTATGGCATTTTAGGTTACAGTAAAATAAGGTTCATTTGTTCTCTGTTGGATGTTTCTTTGCATTGAGATGTGCTATTCTCCTTCAGACATTTTTCACTATGATATCAGAACCAGCTGTTAAAATAGTATATGCATGCAGTGATGTATCATGCTGCTCCATGCCTGCTAATTTTAGATTCCCCATGTACACATATCCTCCATTTCCTGAAGCATAAAAGTCAATACCTGTAGCAGCCTTTCACTCATTTTCAGTCATTTGAGAACACCTGTAAGACAACTATTAATTTTACGACGACGTGTTTCAAAGTTATGATTTTTACTTTCATTTGTAATCCTATCTGTGAATGAAAACATGTAACAACATATTTGAAAATCTGGAGGCATATTAATTCTGTTGTATTCATTCCATAGATCCACTTTAGAAATAAGTATAAAAGTATTTTTTTACACGTTCATTCATTTGTAAGGTCTTACTGTTAACTGTGCATTGTAGAATATTGTGTTCATTCAACCACTTATAAACTAGAAATTCATCAGACTGTTTGTAGTGTTTGTGTTATTTTCACACAGCCTACTGATGTGCTGAAGATTGTTACACAATTCAAGAATAAGTAATAAACTTAGAAATGCAATATTTGTATGCTCACAATCCATCTGATAAATCTGTAATATATTCACATACATACCAGCTGTACACCTATTTTCATCTACTAATTAATTATTTATTTGTTAACTACAGTACTTAATTCTGATATTTACTGTTGCATTAAACAGTCTAAATACATTTCCAGAATACCCAGTTCCTTTCTCCTTTATTATTCACTAAACCTAACCACAAATATTCTAAACTGCAGACACGGTCAGGTGTGTTAAGGTATTAGCACCACCCTTTACTTTACCTTAATCTTTCCAAAGACTCCTATCATATCACCTTTGACCTATATGCATTACATCTATTGAACATTGAAGTACCACTTCAACTTCTGCAGTATTATGCCTTATATTCTAACTTCTGATCATTCTACTGAGTAGCAGTAATGTCTTCCCAGTCTTTCTCCTTGCTTATACCCCTCCTCTGCTTTTCCTTCCTCTAGCTTAGCTTAGTGCTTTATTACCTTTCTATCTTTCCTCCCGTCCTTGCCTTCTGTAAGTGTATGTAATGTTATTCAGACTCCTTTCATATCTTTTACCATATGCCTCACCACTCTTGTATTCCTTTGGCACATTCCAGACTGGCCTAAATATTTTTTCTGCTATTCTAACAAAATGCTTTACCCTTGCTTTCTTCCAGTTCTGTGGTTTTAATTTTCTACCTAATGCTGCTATTAATCCTCTCATTTCCCTACATTTTTCCCACCACTGCTTTCCAGAATCTAAATAAGCACAGCTTCCATGTATACTCTATTTTCCTCAGTAATTAATTCTATTCTCCTACTCGTCTCCCACAATATTCTTTCCACTCACTCTCACAGAAGCAATGTATAATCCCTAGACCTTCCATTCCACATCTCCAGCACTGGTTCCTCCCATCCTCTCTTGCCTCTGTAAACCTCACAGTGGAATAGTACCTTGGATGTACTACCCTCAACCAAAGGCTCCTTACCAGCAATAATCTCTCGTCATACTGCAGTATTGCATTACTTTATCCCACTCCCTCTCTCTCTGTCTACTCCTCTCATTCTTCACTTCCCTCACACATTTTCTTCTTTATTATCCTATGTTTTTCCTCCAGTATCTCCCAACACCTCATTCCACTAATTTCCCTCCTCTAATTTCTTCACTTTATCACTGGAAATCTTTCTTCAGCTTTTAGCCATCCCTTCCTTTATCCCTTCTCTATTGTCCATTTCTTCTCTATTACTTGCAGTTGTAGCACTACCAGCCATGTTTACTTTCCAGGTTGAACTCCTGCAGCATTCCTTATTCTTTTCATCTTTTCCACCCCATCACTTTTTAAATAGTTTCCCAACATCCATTTCTTAAACTGTTGTATTCTAACACATTTAACTGTCCTTCCTGTCTTCCAAATCTCTGACATTCCTTTTTCCTTTCATGTCTCTTTTCCCATGTTTTGTGTCATTGGCCTTGTCTACTTCCCTGGCTAGTGCATCATATCCTCCTCATGATTTCCTTTTGCCATTCCTCTTCAAGCTTTTCCCAAACTACTTATTTCCCCTTACTGAACTAACCACATTGAATGCTACTGCATATTCTCTTAAATCTGGCACCCCTCACTCTCCTTCTTGTCTATATGCCCTTATACTATTTCTCACAATCTTTTAATTCCCCCTTCTACACAAATTCATAACATAAATGCTTCACTTCCTTCTTCCTCCCCATTCCCTGCTTTATAACTCACTGAATATATTACCTTCTATACCGCCATTATTCTAAATATATTCATCCTTTCACTGATCAAACCCACTGTTTCTTTCCACTTATGTGATTCCTTTGAAATTCTTTCCTTATCCTCCTCACATTGTCTTTCCTTTTTCATATTCACAGTTCCTACAGCTCAGTTCTGGATGCAGCATATCCTGTTTTGCTTCCTCTCCTCCTCTACCTAATTTCTGTCCTTCTACCTCTCTCTGTCATTACATCTTGGTTGAATTGCACTTTAATCACACACTAATTCTAAACCACTCAGATTCCTTTACAGTTTTGCTTCACTGTTTTATGTACCCACTCTAGATTATTTGATGACAAAACACAGACATCATTAAATAAATGTAAGACAATCTTCCTTTTCTGTTGCTTCTCTCATTCAATATGTTTGGCCTACTTCTTCATAAAAAGTTACTTCTACCACAGTAAAACCAGATCTGGTGTTAGCAGGCACCCAGTCTTGTCTGCTTACCATTCTTCATCTTCAGTGATGCTGCGCATGTGCCATTATGTCTATTGCCAGTTTCCTATTCACCACTCAAACTCATTGACTGAATTTGTCCCCCAGTACCTTCTCCTGTAACACCATCTTAAAAATTGCAGTCACCAAATAATTGTTTAGTAAGATAAAACAATTCTGTAAAGCCTAACCTATTTACCTATCTATACAGACACTAACAAATTCAAAATAGTGGATTGCTGCACTGTAGCAAAGCTCGCCTGATCATGTGGAATTACTTTAGATAAAATTACCTCCATCCTTTTTACCATCAACATGAAACAATGAAATCTGCATAGATTTATTTGGTTTTGACATTTTTACTTCAGTCTAACAGAACATCACTATTTTCATTATGTTCATAAATTCAGTTAATTTTCTTTTCTCTTCATTAGTGTCACAAATATGTACCAGTCTTCTAACTTCACATTATCCAAAACTTTGTATAATGCCTCTGGGAAACCATCTCAGCTAAAACTTTCCTACTTTCAGCTATCTAATTACTCTCAGTATGTCTTCCTTCTCCACCTTCCTGTCAAATTTTTATCTTGCTGACCTATTTAGCATTACCTAAGTACCTTTTCTCCTTCCATTGTCATCTTCCCCTTACTTGGCTTGCTCATTAAAAAATCTCCTAAGTTTTTTTTGTCTCTGCAAAACCACATCCTTCTCTTAAAGCCTATGAAGTGCATTTCCTGTCTCCTTTCCTTAGTTTCCCATGCTAGGCATTTTCCCGTTTGCCCACATTGCCCACACCAAAACTTGTTCTTCCTAACAATTTTCCTGTCACCACTCTTGTTAACTCTACCACTCACTCACATCTGTTCATTCCTTCACCTGTCTTCCTTGTCAGCCAAGCCATCACCTCTGAACTTACTTTAACTCTTTTTTCAAACTAATTATTGTTCTTCTCTCTTTCTGAACCTTTCTGTATCCCTCATCAGTCTGACTTTCTTTCCACTTCCCTCATTCCACCATATCAAACCATTCCTAGCTCCTGCTTTTCCTTCATTCTTTTATCTCAGTTCTCAAATAATTTTCCTAATTTTCTCTTTCCTTCTGTCTACCTTCCATTTATTCACACCTACTTTGCATTCTAAGCATCACATATCATTCACCCATTTTTGAAGCTCAAAAGTATAAGTTGTCAGCTGAAAACCTCTCTCTGCTTTATGCCATCTCCAACTCCCTGCCTCATTGGCTGCATCCTCATCAGAAATTGATCAATTGTAACCTCCTGATGACTCCCATCCTTAGAAAAAAATACCGTCTCTGCACTCAGTATTCACTACCCTCCCCATGCATCCTGCCACCCATTATCTCTCAACTTTCTTTTCAATTATTGGTGTATCTGCCTATAAAGCCTATGCTTCTCTAAATTTGACATCTTATTGAAGTCTCCTCCCCCATCCCAGTCATTTTCTAAACTCTCTTTTATTTCATCCCAACCTCTGAAGAACCACTCACAAAATCTCTATCTTTGTTTGGCCTATAAATATATGTAATCACTCATAGTCTTTCATATATTCAGTTCCATTGCCACATGATCCATCTTCCATAACAGTTCTCCTCACTATTTCTAAGGACAACTTCTACTTAAATGCTATAGCTATGCCCCTTCTCCCAACACACCCTGCTTCAGAATTTGGAAAATGCCTTTTTGTCAACTTCTTTATCTCCTTCACATTTAACTTGGTCTCCTGCACCCCTTCCCATTCTAACTTTTCATTATCCATATCCTTTTAATGGGACTGGATAAACCTTTATTCTAGATTGTTACTTTTGCTCTTTCTTTTCTCTCCCCCACCTAACGTCTTATCACCTTAAACTTTTCTAACTCTGCTATATTCACACTCCCCCTTCCTCCCTTCTTCTCTGCTTCTCTCTTTAACTCTTTCCTCTCCTTCTCTTCTCATCTTTTCCATTCACCCCCTGGCTCAAGGTGCTCCTGGCCTGCACAGTCGTAAGCCTGTCCCCATCTGCCACTATCCCTTGTGCATGCTGTCACTCATATCTCTTGTCTTGAAATACTATTGTGTGCACTGCAGAGTTAAGTGCATTCACAGTATAAAAAGTAAGTCACTGGGACACCTAGTATTGCTCCTGTACAGTGAGGTCCATCTGTTAGGCTTATATTTACTGTTACCAATTGCATAATGAACACCCACATACTGAAGCCACCTACATGTTCTGTCCATTCCATTTCCTAGGTTAATTTATATGTATCATTTCCTATAAAGGCCCCAATGTTTTTGATCCACTTCTTATTTCATACATAATTTTTTGTTATTTTTTTATAATATGCTTATTATGAGTAATATCTGACAGTGTTCCATTCTTGCAAGGCCTATAAACAGTTATGGCCTCACCCTTTGTTTGGGTCAGTTTGGCCCAGAAATTGTAGTTTATTTGGCTGTTTGGGCAGTTTTCCATCTCTTTCAACTTGCTGGCTTAAAAGCCTACATTTGTACTTGTTCCCCACCTTTCCTGTAACTAGTCTAGTCCAGGTACAGATTTCCTGTATCCAGGACTCTTTGTAAGCTTCTGAGCCCCCCAAGCCTTTCTGTGTTGGAAAGAAGCCTTCTAGCTTATCAGTGGGAGTGGTAAGCATTAGGTAGCCTATCTACCACAAGAGAAGTGGTTCCTGGCCCAGAAACTGTAGCTATTGGCTGTTTGGGCAGTTTTTTTTCCATCTCTTTCAACGTTCTGGTTTAAACGCCACACTTGTGCTTGTTTCCCACCTTTCTTGTAACTAGCCTAGAACAGATACAGAGTTCCTGTATCCAGGACTGTTGGTAAGCTTCTGAGCCCCGTAAGCCTTTCTGTGTTGGAAGAAAGCCTTCTAGCTTATCAGTGGGAGTGATACGCACTGGGTAGCCTGTCTACCATGAGAGGAGAGGTTCTTGGTCCAGAAATTGTAGTTTATTGACCATTTGTACAGTTTGTCTGTCTCTTTCAACTTTCTGGTTTAAAAGACCACATCTGTGCTTGTTTCCCATCTTTCCTGTAACTAACCTACTGGGTAACACTAGAAAGCCATAAACTGATACAAGCCTTCTAGCTTAGAAGAAAGACTTTAGAGTGATTAAGTATCAATTTTCTGTACGTTCTTGCTGTACTTAATTGTTTTCCACCTAAACTCAGATTTTCCAGCATTTATTGTGATTTAAAAGCTTGTTTTTTTCACATATTGTACTTATTTGACTGCCTGCACTTTTAAAAAGTTGTTTTTTGTTTAAATAATTTGTTTAAATGTTGTAGGCTACAGACTAAAGTGCGATAGCTTTTTCTGATCGTTTCTAGTGGTTTAAAGCTGTTTTACATGTATTTTTTACTGTTTTTGCCTTATCTTTTCAAAAAAACAAAAAACAAAAAAATTCCTTGTTTCCCGCCTTTCTAAGGTAGTATAGTCCAGTTTTCAGGCTAGTGCTGAATTAAGGGCTGTGATACTAGTTTCTGAGTTGCCCATACCTTACTTGGATATAAGGAAGTTTCTCTGTTCACCTGTGAAAGATGGAAGCTTTGAGCAACCTATCTGTCCCTGTAGGAGTGGTTCCAGCCCAGAAGTTAGTAGTTTATTGGCCATTTTGGGCTAATTTCTATATCTTTCATTTTCCTGCTATAAAAACCACGTTTGCCCATTTTTGCACACAGGGCAGTGCCGGTTAGCTATGGTTAAATTATTCCCGGCTCCACTAAGTCTCCTCTTCAGTTTTACCCTTGAAATTAGTCTAACTCTCAACCTAAGCACTCAAAAAGCATCTTACAGCCCAGCACTTGCTCAGACCTAATAGGAAGCACTAATATACCCTGACACTGATTGCCCAGCAGGGTAAGGCTCTTTATTCATCCTTCGCCAACCAAGCGACTAAGCAGCTCACCCTACTATTCAGGCATGACCAAAGGGCAACTTCAGGTGCACTCTCCAGTCCAGCTGGTGAATCTGGGTATCCTGAGGCAATGTTACAACTGCCTCATGTACACAGACAACCCTCTCCTCCTGCCACATAGCATTAATATATGTGAGAGATGCAATTATACAGCCAAACTGGAAGCTAAGCTGTCTCCACCCAAGACTGGAACAGACAGTCAAGAGGAGAAGGTTAACACTTACACAACAACTTCAGCTGCACACAGACCTACTAAAACAGCCCTGGCAAAAAATACACATAAATACACAAAATCATACTCAGAGGCTCTAAATAAAAATCTGCAAAAGCATCCCAGACCTCCAAAGCAGACACCCAAACAACCTGCACTTCCCTTCACAGCCCAGACAACACATAAAACACAAAATCAGTGTGTCACACAATCACAGTCCTTAAGGCAAAATAACATACCTAACAAACTAGTAATAGGTGACTCTATAGTCAGGCACACTGACGTCCCACTCACTATGCTGGACAAGCAGAAGGTTACTAATAGCTGCCTGTTGGGAGCCAGAATCCACCACATAACACAAGCACTCAGGTCACTCCAGAACAAGTACAAATATGACTCTGCCATTGTTCGTGTTGGTGTGAATGACCTGAGATGTACCTCCCTGGACTACATGAAAAGAGACATGGAAGAGCTCTCTGATCATGCAGCTCAGGCTGGTATGACCCTGGCCCTGAGTAGCATCCTGCCCTCACCAAGAATGATACCTCAGTATCAAGAAAAAATGATCAATTTCAGCAATTGGCTAAGCTTCTGGTGTCATTCAATGGAGATCTAGTGTCTGTCAGCCTGGGACGACATGCTCGACAAGCCGCTTTGCTTCGCAAGAGACGGCTTGCACCTGTTACCCCTAGGCTTTTGAATACTGGCCAAGGCTCTAGCTGCCCCCATAGTGCCTTTTTTAGGCAAGGCTCAAAAGTCAAACCCACCTCCGTAAACAGCACATTTAACAAAAAACTGTGGGTTATGCTACTCAATGCCAGGAGTTTAAATCTCAAAATGCACGAGCTCGAAGCACTCTTCAGTATGGAGAACATCGACATCTGTGCAGTAACTGAAACCCGGTTCAAGGCTCCAGAGAGCACCCCGGCACTACTGGGCTACAACTCATACTACACATTTTGGCCACAGAACACAAACTGATACACAAAAGGAGGGGGTGTATCCATATTCATCAAGGATAACTACACCTCCAGGTTAATGGTGCAGCATGATACCTCTGAGATCATCCATCTGCAACTAACATCAGGCAAATCTGCAATGCAAATTATGGCCTACTGCAGATCACCCTCCATGACCCAGGACCACCACTCCACCTTTCTGGAGACACTGGAAAACATGAAGGTCCTACCAAACACCCTGATATTGGGCGAATTCAATTACCCTACCATTCACTGGGAAAACTACTCGAGTACAAATTCCCAGGCCCAGCACTTCCTAGAATTCATCAACTCAAATGCCCTGGATCAGCTGGTAAACTCCCCTACCAGAGGTGAAAACATATTGGACCTGGTCATCACCAACATGGGCGACAGGTGTTCCACACCAGAGGTCAACCCATCACTGGTTAGATCAGACCATAAACTAATCACTCTGGATGTCCACACCCCACCACCACCCCAACTAAGGAAACCACAGTAAAAAACTTTTCTAAAGCAAATTTCACCTTACTTAAGACAGAGGTGGTAAGTTTCACAGCCCCCACGCTAAAGGATAATGCTGCCCAAGATGCAGAAACCTTTACAAATGCACTCTATGAGCACCTACAAGGATGCATGGATCATGCCATCCCTAGCAATACCAAGACTCACTCCTCTAAGAGAAGGAAACCAGTTTGGTGGACCCCTGTAATAAACAGGCTATACAATAGAAAGAGGAAACTAGTTCAGAAAAAAGTAAAAACCCAAGAAGGAAAGACATCCCTGATCAGTATCAGTAAGAAACTAAGGTCCCTCATGAAATCATCCAAGGCTAACTTCGAAAGAAAAATAGCCAAAGATTCAAAAGATAACCGCAAAGCCTTCTTTAGCTATGTTAAAAATCTAAGTGGCAACTCGCAGATATGCACTGAACTAGTGCAAAATAGCACAAAATATACCAAACCTACTGATATTGCCAACATCCTGGCAGATTGATGCAGGGCAAACTTCATCCCCCTCTCACCTCCAAAAGGGCCCACAACAATACCGGAAAAGTGTAGTGTCCCAAAAATCACAGACGGACAGGTGAAAACAGCCCTTTCAAAAGCCAAAAAACACAGTGTCAATGGGACCAGATGGTGTCTCAGGCTGTGTCTTGCACGAACTACAGAACGAACTAACCCCCCACCTAAACACGCTGTTCAACCTCAGCCTCTCCACAGGCTACGTGCCCATAGAATGGTGCACAGCAACAGTTATTCCTCTCCACAAAGGAAGGGCCACAACTGACCCTGGTAACTATCGCCCCATAAGCCTGACTAGCCTGGTCTGGAAGGCTATGGAGCACATCATCATGGAACTCATTAACAAAGACATTGGGAACCTCCAAACACTTGACCTGACCCAGTTCGGCTTTGTTAAGGGCAGATCATGCCTACTAAACCTGGTTGACTTCTTCGAGACAGTCACCAAGGCCATAGACGAGGGAAAGATGGTTCACACAGCCTACCTTGACCTCGCCAAGGCTTTCAACACCATTCCCGCACTCGGGTATTACAGAAAAACTCACCAGCCTGAACATAAACCCCTACATCACAAGATGGGTTGCCAACTGGCTTACAGAAAGAACTCATACGGTAAGAATAGTGGGCTCCAGGTCCGACTCTAAACCAGTCACAATTGGTGTCCCACAAGGCTCAGTCCTGGGACCCCTACTGTTCGGCATATACTTCTCAGAAGTACAGGCAAACACAGGAGGAATATGGCTAACCATGTTAACTGATGACTGCAAACTGGGAGCCATAATTGACTCGCCAGCTGACACAGACATCCTCCAAAAGGGCCTTACTGAGATGGACACCTGGAGTCAAAGTCATGGCCTCAAGCCAAAAAATGCATAGTCATCTCATTTGGGAAAAACAAAACACCCACGAATTACCACATAGGTGGTAGCCCCTTAATACAGAAGAGGTTATAAGAGATCTGGGGACCTAGGTATATAGAAATCTCTCCTTTGACAATCATATTGCCAAAGTAGTTAGGAAATCCTTCTATGTGGCCCATCTAATTATTAAAGGGTTCACATCTAGAGGTTATAGTGCCCCTCTACTCATCAATCATTAGACTTATCATTGAGTACAATGCCCCATTTCAGATGTACCTCACAAGACACTTCCAACAGCTGGAAAGACCACAAAAGTAACTCACCAAGAGGATTACCGGCCTCGAGCATATGTCCTATGCAGCCCGAATGAAAAAACTCCAGCTGTACTCAGTGGCATATTGCTTACTCAGAGGTGATCTCTGCCTGACTTACAAAGCCATGTCCAATTCAGAATTGATGGACATGCTCCACCTAAAGAAATCCAAGTCACTGTGAGCCACACACTCTAGTGAGCTAAACCTTGCCACAACAATAAATAGAACATGCTGGAGGGATAGATTCCTGTCACAGAGACTCCACATGCCTTGGAACAAAATTCCAAATTACATCAGGCAGAGCCCATCACTACCACTCTTCAAGAGAAACCTTGACGAGTGGATGGGTAACAGAAAATACACCCCTGGGATCACTTCATTGGCTCTGCTTGACAGAGGATCAGTTAATTAATCAATGGGGCAGCAAAAGCCGACACACTCTGGCTAGGCTTATAAATGCCCTCAGGCTACGGTTACCACCTGTCCCACTTTGAGAGGGACAGTCCCTCTTTGGGCAGTTGTGTCCTGACAAAAAATATTAAAAAGTGCAAATGTCCTGAGATTGTAGGACATAATTATGTCCCATATATTATGTAATAGTTGCATTAAATAGTTATTCCTGTATCTAAAATACCTAAATGTTACAAGAAACATAATAAGCAACTCTTTGTACTGACCATGGGTATGTGTTGGCCTCTACCCCCGATGTGTGTCTTGCAATGTCCCCTATAGCCCATTTCAAAAAAGCAAACCCAACCTCAGGCAGATAGGCTAGTACCTACCTATGAACCTATGAACCTTCTTTAGCTATGTTAATATACATATATATATATATATATATATATATATATATATATATATATATATATATATATATATAGTCAACTATCCTAGGGTAACCTGCATGACATTCGTAAGACATATTTTCACAAATTTGCCCAGAAACACTATAAACAACTATGGATATTTCCATAATCCAATCATTAACAAAAATACTTGATTCAAAGCTGTTTGTAATACACATCATCTGCAATCTCTGCAGTAAGGTCAAAGGCAGCTACAGATATCGCCGTAAGACTGTGTACTAATAAAGTATGCTAGCTTGTACTTATAGATTCTGATGGAATCTGTAAAAGTTCTATTAAAAATTAATTCAGGCAAAGGGCAATCACGGCCACATCGCCACAGCCAACATTTATTAATAATGCGTTATATGACTAATGCGCATACACAAGGAAAGTGGGAGATAGCAAGAAGGAGTGGGGTATGGAGGAAGAAGAGGACACATGAGGGATGTTGGAATAGGAAAATCAGAAGGACATAGCAGCAGGTATACCTGTAGGACAAATATCACAACACAAGACAGAGAAATATTGTGAAAAAAACAGTAAGGACAGGTTACACGATGACAAACTGTATAACACGGGGAATGGTATGGCAAAAAACAGTTCCAAGCCATACCACTCAAGTAGTGATGGATTCTGGCCAGCATATGTTGTCTGTCATTTGCAGCAATAAAACACATTTACAGGCTATGTCTTGCAGCCCTAACTGCAGGTTAACTGCCACAATAAATGGATAGTTGAATTTGGGAGGAAAGTGTAATGGGTGTCATGTACACATGTATACAGATGTAAAAGTCACATGACAATAGCACATAAACATGACAGCTATGTAGTATATATGCACAAGAATGCATATACAGTCCAATCAATCATATGGCATTCAGCATGTTGGTAGCATAACAAAAGTGGAGCACAAAGACAATACCTATGAACCGGAGGGACGAGGCTGACAGGGCTGAGACTCCTGAATAGCCTCACAAGCTATCTCCCTGAACAAATTGTACATGGCCCATGCCATATCCTGAAAAAAGTCCACATCATGTCCCTCATCTGTGTTCAGAACACATTAGTCACAACCTCCTGGATCTCTTCCCTATAATCACCTCGATTCTGGGCCTGGAGTTATCTCCTCTGGCCTGCAGGCATGATGGCTCTAGCAGGGGTGGGTCCAGCTTTCATTGTCATTGTCATCAGCAGCAGCATCACCATCATCATCAGAAGAGTCTGGAAGTAGCCTAAATGGGACAACATGAAATCAAGGTCGATACACATACACACACCAATGACATGTAGAAATATTTACTAAAATATAGCACTGCAGCATAATAAATATAGCAGGTTGTGCACATGGATGTCAACAAAGTACACTTGTTAGCACACAAGTATAATGAGAACAAGGATGTATTGCAAACAATAGTCAGCGACTTGTGTGCAGATGTCCTACATTGTAAAATGTACAAACATTTGGCATATTGTTCACTGTATCAATACTAATAGATGGAAATGGTCAATAACTGCAAAAAAGGCAAACATATCTGTAAAATATCACAGGGAAATATGTAGGTGGAAGTGAGATGGACAACCCGGGCCCACATGAGGAAAAAGCAGGACAAGGTAAGTTGGAACACTGTAAATGCAAGTGTACAGCACACAGGGTGCTCTAGAAGCCAAACCCAAATACATTAAACCAAATGGAAAATGCATGTCACATGGCAGAATGATTGCTGATGTCCACAGAGCTGGCAATGTATAAAACAGACATGCACTGTAATGTGCAATATGTAACATCAGCAGGTGTAGGTAAACAAGATGAGAATTTAAAACACATACACATGCTGCCATGTAAATCTTGAATAAACAAACACAGCTGTATGTCATCCACCCTGCTCAGTACTGAGCAAAGGACACTCCTGTGAGCATCATTACAGCACATCACTGGTAATTCATTGAATGCTCACGTCAAGGTACAATTTTGTGTCACTATGGATCCAACTATGTGCTCACGCATATACAATCAGTTAATGCGTACAACTGTTTGAGGAGGGTGTGAGATTATGTGAATAAATAATAGATGTGGAAATGTAAGATACAGCCATCACAGAGTAATGTACTGTTAAAGAATAAATTATGTGCAATACTATGTATTGATTAATAGTACATTGCTGTTTGATGCAGTCAGTAAAGCAGAACTGCACATAGAGAGAATATACCTGTATATTATCTCACATGGCATCAGTACTGCCAACCCTTGGTACACAACACCACATCATGGGAGTGGGACATCATGACACCTCTCATCCAAAACACATGGAGAATGACATGTCCTTCTGATGCATGCACATGTTATGGCGATACATAAGTCCAAGCCATACCACAGTAATAGTGATGGATTATGGACAGCATATGTTGTCTGTCAATTGCCCCACAGTAAAACACATGTTTACAGGCTACATCTTGCAGCACAAGCTGCAGATTAACTGCTACAATGCATAGCTAGCTGAATGTGGGAGGAAAGTGTAATGTGTTAATGGGTGTCATGTACACATTTATACAGAAGTAAAGGTCACATGACAATAACACTTAAGCATGACAGCTACATGGTATGGATGCATAAGAATGCATATAGAGTCAAATCAATTATATGGCAATCAGCATGTTGGCAGCATAACATAAGTGGAGCATAAAGACAATACCTATGAAACGGAGGGACCACGCTGACAGGGCTGAGACTCCTGAATAGCCTCACGAGCTATCTCCCTGAATAAATTGTGCATAGCCTATGCCATATCCTGAAAAAAGTCCCCATTATGTCCCTCATCTGTGTTCAGAACCCATTAGTCAAAACCTCCTGGATCTCTTCCCAATAATCATCTCAATTCTGGGCCTGGAGTTGTCTCCTCTGGGCTGCAGACATGATGGCTCAGGCAGGGGTGGATACAGCTTCCTCGTCATTGTCAGCATCATCATCATTATCATTACCATCATTGGAAAAGTCTGACATTGATCTGGCATGTACCCACCAGTGTCATCTGGTAGCAGAACATCCATGGGTGCCATGCTTTGTCAAGATTAATTGCAAAATACCACAGAAAAGATAAGCAAATGTCTATCATGCAGAACATTCCCATGAAGAGCATAGCAGAACTTAATATGAAAATGATAAAAATTGTACAAAGGGACTGACACATATCCATTATGGACAGAGGTACCTTATAAATGTCTGGCCCTCACTGTCTTATTTGTAAACAGGACATTAGTATTCTTTTGTGAAAACCTGTATTGGCATAGAGAGACCTACCATTAGTCATTAGTGTTGTAAAACTGTATGAATACTGTGAAGACTGGTAGAGAAGGATGACGGCTGCCAGCCTAGCCAGATAGAATTTTGCAGATAATTCTGTCATTTGTAAATATGAATGTAAACTACAGGCTTGTTGTCTTAAATGTAAAGAAATACTGTTACATGTGGAACTGGAAATAAATGGGACAACAGTGCACTCTACTGACCAAAGTAAAGCATGTGGTGACCCTTTGAAGTAGACAGTGGTGCCAAAAAGTCTAGATGAAGAAATTCTTTCTATTGTTTTAACCAAGAGTTAAATTGCTAGATTTAAACATGCAAATGTATTTTATTGCTCTGTTCCCGACCAGCTGCAAGATAATAAAAGGATATGTTAAGAATGTAAATGCAGTTAATGTGTAGCCTGGGAACTCCAGAAAAGTGAAAAAGAATGATGTAATGTTTATCAGAACTGCAATAGCAATTTAAACAGAGAGAATCAGAAGGCATTAAGCATTTTTGTCTTGATCATCCAAGTCACAGCACAGCCTCTTGCTCACATGTAAGTTATCTTAGACTTGTGTTTTCTTTTAGAGATAGCTAGAACTTGAAAGATTGGACTAAGTGTTTTCCTGTGATGTCAGAACTGGACTACTAAATTATTTTAAGTATTTCTGTGTGATCTCTCAACTCTTGACTAGCACTGACTGTGTAGTAGAAAGTATTGTCTTCTGGTTTTAATTATTTATTATTAAATATTTTAAAACCTTTTAACTGTGGCTGGTTTGTGTAGAGGTAATTTAAGCTCTAAGAGTACATTGTATGTATATAAGGATCCTGTACCAAGTCACTCTAATAAACCTTGAGGCTGTTTAGTCATACTACCAATTGGATAATAATATTGCACAGTAATAATTGGACACCCTTTTAAGGGCCTTTGGGTAGCTGATAATTATTAGCTGGGTGGTGGCAGGGTACTACCATATAGTCTGGGTAAAAGGGGCACAGCTGGATAACCTGTGCCAGCCTTCCCCAGGAGTGTCTGTGTGATTGTATAAACTCTTCTCAAAGTGTGTGTGCATCAGCTACTTGGGCAGAGACATGAAGCACTGGTTGGACAGAGAGGGTGCTGGAGATTTTAGCTTGCCCAGCTAGGCTGAGATCTGGACCCTATAGCTGTGCCAGTGGGGAGTCTTACTGGGGATCTGGAGAGCAAGGGAGTGACCAGCCCCAGACTGACTGTGATCTCTGTGTGCTCTTAAGGGAAATTGTACTTTACTGTGTGTATTTTTTATCCTCTCCTTATATATGAGATGCCCTCTCTGGTGTTAGTGGTGAGTACTGAGGCTCCTTGATTGCTGGGCCAGAGCATGAGCATCATATTTGTGGTGACAGTGGTTGGGATATCTTCACATATTAATTTAATCTAATAAATCTCCATGGCTACCAGCAGCTAGTCCAAATTCCAACTAGATGTGATAAAAAATCTAAAAGGGAATCCTTCCTTGACTGGGTCCTAACTAACAACCCCACATTGTACCCTCACACAGGCAGTCTCCCAGACACCTTAAGTGACCACAACATAATATACTTTTTACGTAGTAGAACAAGCATATGTAAAACCACTAACTATATATCCACTAGAAACACACAAAAAAATCTCTCCTGAGGTCCTCAACACTTTACTCTGTAACTGTGACTGGACTTCCCTAAAAACCCTCCCACTTGACCAGGCTGTAGCATATTTCAACAAAACATTTTTACAACACCTAGACACTCCATTGTGCAAACTCAAGGTAAGAACCTCTACAAACCCCTTGCTCAGTAAAGAAACCAAACAAATCCTCAAGTCCAGAGACACTGACTGGCTTTGCTATCAAAAAAAAACAAAGAAACACAAAGCCTAACTAAGTACCAAGAACTGCACAACCATGCAAAAAAATGCATTAGGCTGGAAAAAAAATCCTACTACACAACATTACAAACTAAATACCAACACAACCCGCAAAGTTTGGAAAAATGTAAACCAGCTACTAAAATCCACCCCAAAGGCTATGTCCAAACCAACCACACCTGACACTAAAGTTCCCATCAAAACACAATTTCAACTCCCACTTTGTGAACTCAATTCTATCCTTAGTATCACAGGACAGTTCCTTCCTCACTACCCCCCAACATAAATAACACTAATACAAGCTTTACCCTCAAAACAGTTTCCACCACTTCAATCAAAAGCATGCTCTCCAAACTAAAAACCTCATCAACAGCAGCCGACCTACTCCCCAGCTATTTCTTGAAACTCACAGCAGATGCTATTGCTATCCCAGTCTCCACTCTCATAAACAGATCAAGTGTTGAAAAGTATGTGCCCAAACTCTGGAAAATATCCTATGTTACACCCATACATAAAGGCGGGACCTCCACTGAACTTAATAAGTACAGACCCATTGCTTTACTCTCCCCCCTGGCCAAAATCCTAGAAAAATGCATCCATACCAAGATGCTAAACTATCTCCTAGACAGCAACATCCTGTCACCTACTTAGCATGGTTTCATACCTGCCCATAGTACCACTACAGCCCTCCTCTGCTTCACAGACATAGTAAACTGTCTCAAAAATGAAGGCCTACAAGTGTCAACTCTTTTTTTGGATATGTCCAAAGCATTTGACACAGTCTCACACCAAATCCTGATAAACAAACTAAACCAGTATCATCTATCAAATTCCACTCTTACCTGGTTCCAAAGGTACTTAACTGACAGGTACCAAGTTGTGAAATGGGAAAATTCTCTCCCTCCTCAGCTGCTCTTAACTATAGGAGTCCCACAGGGTTCTGTCTTAGGACCACTACTATTCACAGTCTTCACAAATGACCGCCATACCTCCACACAGCATGCATGCATCTATATTTCAATATGCAGATGACACTACCTTAATCTGTGCTGCACAAAACATTCCCACTCTCCTGCAAACAACTCTACTAGCATTCTCTGATGTTGAAAACTACCTTACCAAAGCCCAACTTATCCTCAATCCAAAGAAAACTCAGCTTATGATTATAACCAGTTCTAACAAAAACACTAACAGTCAATTCACTATCTACTCCACAAATGCTACTCCAATTGCTCCAGTGGCATAGGCTAAGCTATTGGGAATAACCATAGACTCCCACCTAAAATTTGATAGTCATCTCAACTTAACTACTAAAAAAGTACATGCCAAACTGGGGTCACTCTGCCATATCAAACCATTTCTTACCAACAACACAAGATCAGCCATTGCTCGCTCCCAACTTTTATCCACCCTACTCTATGCATCTCCCATTCTGACTAATCTCAACAAAACTGAACTAAGCAAAATGGAAGCCTGCTATAACAGAATTGCCCACTTTGCTGCAAATTGCTCATATAGAACTCATCACTGTACTGCTTTGAGACAACTCCACTGGTTTGAACTGGCCAACCTCCTAACCTACAATCAGCTCTGCCTCTGACATTCTATCTATTACCTCCACAATAAGTGTCCTGCCCTCAAAAACCTAGTACAACATCCCTTAGCCAAAAGGCCTCTTAGATCATCAAGCAAACTACTACTAGAAGTCACCAACAGCTACAATAGCTTTGGAGATGCACTATATAGTAGTTCAGTGGCTAAAAAATGGAACTCTGTCCCTACTAGCATTCAAAACACATCATCTAAAGCCTTCTTTAAAGACCTCATCAGGCAACATGTCAAGCAAAGTTGGCAGTGCCATGATTGCTCCCCAGGCTAGTGAAAACGGATAACATATACATACTAAATCTAGAGATCTTGATAATAGTTTTCAATCTTACTCACAAATACTGGCTAATATACAATGTATGTACTGTACCTGTGTACTATGTATGTATTCTACCTATGTTCCAAATTTCAGCTGTACACCACAAATCTATTAATTACCTTTATTTTTAAAATTAATATTTTTTTGTTTGTTCTCTCCACTGTAACTGTTTATGTGCCGCATACCACTGTAAAACATGTCTCTTGTAATTTTTGTGTACACTGATCATGTCTAAATAACTAAATGTGTCTGTAATTTTTCTTTGTGGAGCTTTTCTCCCCGGGCCTCTGCTGAAAAAGGGCCTTTTTCGGCTCAGTCAGACACCCCCGGTTAACAAATGTAAAATAAAAAAATAAATAAATAAAAAATAAATAGTTTGGTAGTGGTGGGATATCCACATCACATATTAATTAGTTGGCAAATACTAATTGGCTTGTAGTGGTGTGGGTAGAGTGAATCTTGTTGCTTGTGTACAGTGAGCTTTGAAGGTGTTTTTGTACTCTAAAACTGCCATGCGGTGAATACTCAGAGTTCAGATCACAATTGTTTTATTTCTTTTGCTAGCTTAGTTAGTCAGGGTGAGCAGGCAGCATGTCAGCAGAGGAGTATGGAAAGCTGACAAGGAGCCAGCTGGCGGAGATGTGCCAGGCTAGGGGACTGGTGCATGGAAACCTGACTAAGGCAGACTTGATTGCAGCCTTGGTTACAGCTATATCAGAAAACAGCAACCAGGAGGACAATCAGACTGGCAGTGGAGATATAATTCCCTCGAAGAATGGACAGCTCAACCTTTCTGCAGTGGAATTAAAAGTCCAGCTGGAGATAAAGAGACTTGAGTTGGAGGCCAGGCATATGGAATTAGAAGCAAATGAGAGACTGCAATGTTTGCAGGCTGAGGAGAATGAGAAACTGTTACGTCTGCAAGCTGAGGAACAAGAGAAGCAGAGGCAGCATGAGAAGGAGATGGTGACTCTTCGCCATAGTCATGGAGGTAATGGGGAAGGGAGTAACTGGATCCCAGAAGCACAAATGTTCAGTACATTTTTTCCACAGTTTAAAGAGGGGGATAATTTTGATAGTTTCATTCATGTGTTTGAGAGGGTATGTAAACAGTATGAAGTTGACCAAGGGCTCTGGGTACGGTTCCTGACCCCCTTACTCCATGGTAAAGTTGTAACTGTTCTGTCCAAAATGTCTGATGTTGCATGTTTTGATTATACTGCTGTAAAAATAGTCTTTTAGAACTGTTTAAGCTAACACCTGAAAAGTATAGGAAAACGTTTAGTGAGAATAGACGCAAGGCAGATGAAAGTGTGTGTGAATATGTTACTGAATTGAGCATTTATTTCCTTAGGTGGGTGAGTGGATGTCAGGTCACCACTTTTGAAGGGCTGGCAGACCTTTTGGTGAGGGAACAAGCCCTTGCACTTTGCCTGAGAACATGAAGATCTGGTGTAGCTGATAGACAATGTGCTACTTCAGATGAGTTGGGGAAGACGGGAGACCTATACCTGGCAAGCAGGGCAGCCCTGCACAGGAAGGGGACCCCCAGTGCTGCTCTTGGGTCTTAAGGAACCCATGTTGGGCAGCACAGACTGCCACAACAGAATCTGCCAGTAGCAGGGAAGCCACTAGTCCAGGTACACATCCAAGAGCTAGGGTTAAATGTTTTGAATGCAACCAGTGGGGCCATGTGGCATGCAGGTGTCCAGGGAGGCAAGGTGGAGAACTAAAGGTGAGGGAGCCAGTAAGTGGGAAAGACAAAATGCCAGTAATAGGTTGTCTTGAGACAACAGGGGTACTGAAATACCATCCTGCAGATGTCCTGATAGGGAAGGATTTGGATGAGGCAGTACCATGTGCTTATGCAGTTACATGCGGTCAGGCTAGGAGACAAGCATGTGGGTCTGGTAGCCTGAAGGAGACCCAGACAGGCTGCATACTTGCAGCCAAGACTGGTGAGGTGGTTACTTCAGGGAGTGAGCTACGCTGTAGCAGTGAGACTGAAGGTGAGCCACAGCTGCTTGTGGGTACTGATGTTCCCTTGGACAGAGTGACTGTAGAGGTAGAGGTGAGTAGTAGAACCCAGGCTGACAGTGAGGCAACACTGTTAGAAGATGCCAGACTTCCTGTGAAAGGGGAGCTGGGAAGGGTTACAAGGAGAGAGTTGAGACAGGCTTAGCTCTCACACCCTACATTGCAAGGCCTGAGGCAGGTAGCTAGGGAGGCACCTGATTCTCAAGGAAAGGGGGAATCTGTATACTGGGACAAAGGGTTACTATATAGACAGTGGACCCCTGAGGGAGGGCTAGATGGTGAGAAAGTACAGTAGTTGGTAGTGCCTAGAGCCTACCATCTGGTGCTTCTAGCCATAGCACATGATATTCCCTTTGCAGGTCATATGGGCATACAAAGAGGCGTACTATGCAGAACTTCTATTGGCCTGGAATTTCCAGAGATGTAACAGGGAACTGCAGGACCTGTGAGCAGTGCCAAAAGGTAGGCGAGACAGGAGACAAGGTGAGAGCTCCTTTGATGCCTTTGCCTGTGATTGAGGAGCCATTTCAGAGGGTAGCTATGGTGCCTGAATCTCCTTGTGTTCTGACTGTGCTTCTCAAACATTTTGGAAATATAGAATATATTTTAGTGCATTTATTAAAATGGTATTTGCCTTAATATAGCTACAACTGAAGTGCTCTAGGTTGCACTACATCTGAATTGTTTGAGTGTTTTAGCTGTTTTTCTGTATATATAGACTTCTCTGTATATGTAGACTAGCTACTTATTCTACTGTAGCACTGCCTCTTAAATCATTTTTCAGTTGTGCACTTGCCTTGCTTCATTTAAAAAGTTTTAAATTGCTAATTTTGTAGAGTTTTAATTGCATTTACTGTTTAGGACTACACACTCAAGTGTGTTAGCCTTTTCTGTGTTTATTTACTGTATTATTGCATTTTTTAGCCTGTTCTAACCAAGAAAAAAAAATACTATCTTGTTTGCTCGTTTCCCACCTTTCCTGGCCAGTATAGTCCAGATCCCAGGCTTTGCTTGTCTCAGGACTTTATTTTCTGTGTTCAGAGCTATCCAGACCTTGCTGTGGTAGAGGGAAGTCCTACTGCTTATCAGTGGGAGTGGCGAACATTGTACTGCCTATCTAACATTAGAGGAGTGGTTTCCAGCTCTGAAATGAGCCTTTTTGGCCTGATTTCTATCCCTTTCAACTTTCTGGCTTAAAAACCTGTGTGTTTGCGCATGTTTCACATCGTACAGCACTGTGGTGCTACGGTTAAACTATTCCAGGTGCCAGAAAGTCTGCTCTTCAAATTTTCCCTTAGGACTAGCTGGTTTAAACTCTGAGCTTTGGCCGGCTAAGACCTAAATCAACTGGACGTATAAGTGAATTTATGTAAATCTGTATCTGCATTTTTTCAAATAATACAGCATTTAAATTGATTTATTTGTATTGCATTGAATACTATCTAGCTAAAAGTTGTGGCTCTGTTTTTTCAGTTAATTTTTGTTAGAATTTAGTGCTAGTTAGAATTCCTGCATAGCCAGTGATAAGTGGGGGAAGTTTCACTTCATTGATATTCGGTTTCTGCCTTATCTAAGTTGTACATTTTGGATTATTTTCTGCTTAAACTCTGAGCTTTGGCTGGCTAAGACCTACCTGCAATCAATTGGACGTATAAGTGAATTTAAATAAATCTTTATCTGCACTTTTTTCAAATAATACAGCATTGAAATAGATTTATTTGTGTTGCATTGAATACTATCTAGATGGAAGTTGTGGCTCTGTTTTTTCAGTTAGTTCCCCACTCACCCTCACTGGTTTTGTTTTGGTGTTAGTCTTAGTGGCTTTGAAACTGCCTGCCCCTCTTGTAAATTTGCATTTGGATACTCCTCCTGGGCCCATCTCATTTGCTCACTGAAAAAAAAATAAATAAATAAAATATTGCACTTTATTCATCTGCTTTCACTGTATTTGTGTTTCTTCCTACTTTATTACTTTATTTTGCTTTTGCGTCATCTTAAAAGTACTCAATTGTATTTAATACTGCTTGCTGTAACTATCATTCTAGGCCTTTTGGTTTAATCACTTGGGCTTCAGACCAGTTGTTTTACATTAAGACGGTTTGTGGTCTGCACTGTTGTGGCAGGACAGGTAGCTTACATCCTTCTAAGTTGGGAACTGCTGATTGAAGGCTCAGTGTCTGTTATTCTAAACGCGTATTAGTGCTGGTTTAAGCACTTGGGCTTCAGGCCAGTTATTTTCCATTAAGAAGGTTTGTGATCTGCACTCTTGTGGGAGGAGAGGCTGGACTCTGCCCTTTTGAGCTGGGAATTTCTGGTTAAAGGCTTATAGTGCTTGCATATTTGAACTGATTCTTACTGAAATTGGTGTGCCTTGTTTGCTTTAGCATAGACTAGATCCAGGCCTGCAGAATCTAGCTTTGTTTGTATAACTTGAGCACTAATCCAAGCCTTCTTAAAAGTATTCAATTGTATTTATTACTACTTGGTAGTAACCTAATTAATGCGTAACTATCATTCTAAGCCTTTTGGTTTAAGCACTTGGGCTTCAGACCAGTTGTTTTACATTAAGAAGGTTTGTGGTCTGCACTGTTGTGGCAGGACAGGTATCTTACATCCTTATAAGTTGGGAACTGCTGATTGAAGACTCTGTGTCTGTTATTCTAAAAGTGTATTAGTTCTGGTTTAAGTATTTGGGCTTCAGGCCAGTCATTGTGGTCTGCACTATTGTGGGAGGAGAGGCTGGACTCTGCCCTTCTGAGCTGGGAATTTCTGGTTAGAGGCTTACAGTGCCTGCATATTTGAACTGTTTCTTACTGAAATTGATGTGCCTTGTTTGCTGTCGTATAAACTAGATCCAGACCTGCTGAATCTAGCTTTGTTTGTATAACTTGAGAACTAATCCAGGCCTTCTTTTTTGGAGAAGGTTCCCCTGCTCCCCAGTGGCAGGAGTGTGCAGTTAGAACTTGTCTGATTAAAGACTACAGGAACAGGGCTCAGTTTTGAGATTTTTATTACTGGTTAATTGGGTAATTTGTTTAAAAGTCTTTTCTGATTGATTGTAGTCATCTAAAGCTGTTTTAAGTGCATTTCTTTACTGTTTGTAGTTGTTTAAAGCTGTTTTAAGTGTAATTTTTATTGTTTTTGCCTTATCTTTTCAAAAAAGGTTTTCCTTGTTTCCCACCTTCCTGAGCTAGTATAGTTCAGTTTTCAGGCTAGTGCTGAATTCATGGCTGTGTTACAAGTTTCTGAGTTTCTCATACCTTACTTGGATAGAAGGAGGGTTCTCTGTTCACCTGTGAGAGAGGGAGCTTTGAGCAGCCATCTGTCCCTGGAGGAGTGGTTCTAGCCCAGACGTTAGTAGTTTATAGGCCATTCTGGGCTAATTTCTATATCTTTCATTTCCCTGCTGTAAAAACCACGTTTGCACAGTTGTGCACATGCGGGCAGTGCTGGTTAGCTAGGGCTAAATTATTCCCGGCTCCACCAAGTCTCCTCTTCAGTTTTTCCCTTGAAATTAGTCTAACTCTCAACCTAAGCACTGAAAAAGCATCCTACAGTCAAGCACTTTTTCAGACCTAATAGCAAGCACTAATATACCCCAACACTTGATTGCCCAGCATGGCAAGTCTCATTATTCAAGCATCACCAACCAAGCGACTAAGCAGCTCACTCTACTATTCAGGCATGACCAAAGGGCAATTTCAGGTATACTCTCCAGTCCAGCTGGTGAACCTGGGTATCCTGAGGCAATGTTACAACCACCTCATGTACACAGACAACCCTCTCCTCCTACCACAAAACATTAACATATGCGAGAGATGCAATTATATAGCTAAATTGGAAGCTAAGCTCTCTCCACCCAAGACTGGAACAGGCAGTCATGAGGAGAAGATAAACACTTGCACCACACCTCCAGCCTCACATAGACATACTAAACCAGCACTGGTAAAAAATACACATAAATACACTAAATCATACTCAGAGGCTCTAAATAAAAACCTGCAAAAGCATCAGAGACCTCCAAAGCAAACACCCAAAAAACCTGCATCTCCTATCACAAACAAGACAACATATAAAACACAAAATCAGTGTGCCGCACAATCATAGCCCTTAAGGCAAAATAACATACCTAACACACTAGTTATAGATGACTCTATAGTCAGGCACACTGATGTCCCACTCACTAGGCTGGACAAGCAGAAGGTTACTGTTAGCTGCCTGTCGGGAGCCAGAATCCGCCACATAACACAAGCACTCAGGTCACTCCAGAACAAGTACAAATATGACTCTGTCATTGTTCATATTGGTGTAAATGACCTGAGATGTACCTCCCTGGACTAAATGAAAAAAGACATGGAAGACTTCTCTGATCATGTAGCCCAGGCGGGTATGGTTCTGACACTGAGTAGCATCCTGCCCTCACCAAGAATGATACCGCAGTATAAAAAAAACATGATCAATTTCAAATATTGGCTAAGCTCTTGGTGTCATTCAAAGGGGATCCAGTGTCTGTCAGCCTGGAACTTCATGCTCGACAAGCCTCGTTGCTTCGCAAGAGACAGCTTGCACCCATCAGCCCTAGGCTTTCAAATACTGGCCAAGGCTCTTGCTGCCCCCATAGTGCCTTTTTTAGGCAAAGCTCAAAAGTCAAACCCACCTCTGTAAACAGCACAAATAAAAAAATGAGGGTTATGTTACTCAACGCCATGAGTTTAAATCTGAAAATGCATGTGCTCAAAGCACTCCTCAGTATGGAGAACATCGACATCTGTGCAGTAACTGAAACCTGGTTCTCCACAGAGCACCCCAGCACTACTGGCCTACAACTCATACCACACATTTCAGCCACAGAACATGGACCGAAACACAAAAGGAGGGGGCGTATCCATATTCATCAAGGATACCTACACCTCCAGGTTAGTGGTGCAGCATGATACCTCTGAGATCATCCATGTTCAACTAACATCGGGCAAATCTGCAATGCAAATTGTGGCCTGCTACAGATCACCCTCCATGACCCAGGACCACCACTCTGCCTTTCTGGCGACACTGGAAAACATGAAGTTCCTACCAAACACCCTGATATTGGGCGATTTCAATTACCCTACCATTAACTGGGAAAACTACTCAAGTACAAACTCCCAGGTCCAGCGCTTCCTGGAATTTATCAACTCAAATGTCCTGGATCAGCTGGTAAACTCCCGTACCAGAGGTGAAAACATATTGGACCTGGTCATTACCAACATGGGCGACAGGTGTTCCACACCGGAGGTCAACCCGTCACTGGCTAGATCAGACCATAAACTAATCACTGTGGATGTCCACACCACACCACCACCCCCAACCAAGAAAACCACAGTGAAAAACTTTTCTATAGCAAACTTTACCTTACTTAAGGCAGAGGTTGTAAGTTTCACACCCCCCACACTAAAGGATAACAGTGTACAAGATGCAGGAAGATGCAGGAACCTTTACAAATGCACTCTATGAGCACCTACAAGGATGCATGGATCATGCCATCCCTAGCAAAACCAAGACTCATTCCTCTAAGAGAAGGAAACCAGTCTGGTGGACCCCTGCCATAAACAGGCTATACAATAGAAGGAGGAAACTAAAGCAAATCCCAAGAAGGAAAGACATCCCTGATCAGTATCAGTAAGAAACTAAGGTCCCTCATAAAATCGTCCAAGGCTAACTTCAAAAGAAAAATAGCCAAGGATTCAAAAGATAACCACAAAGCCTTCTTTAGCTATGTCAAGAATCTAAGTGGCAACTTGCAGATATGCTCTGAGCTAGTGCAAGATAGCACAAAATATACTGAACCTACTGATATTGCCAACATCTTGGCAGATAGATTCAGTCAAACTTCACCCCCCTCTCACTCCCAAAAGGGCCCACAACAATACCAGAAAAGTGTAGTGTCCTGGAAATCACAGACACACAGGTGAAAACAGGCCTTTCAAAAGCCAAAAGCACAGCATCAGTGGAGCCAGATGGTGTACCTGGCTGCATCTTGCACAAACGACGAAGTGAACTAACCCCCCACCTAAACACACTGTTCATCCTCTGCCTCTCCACAAGCTACATGCCCATAGAATGGCAAACAGCAATGGTTATTCCACTCCACAAAGGAGGGGTCACAACTGACCCTGGTAACTATCACTCCATAAGCCTGACTAGCCTGGTCTGCAAGGCTATAGAGCGCATCATTATGGAACTCATTAACAAAGACATTGGGAACCTCCAAACACTTGACCCACCCTAGTTTGGCTTTGTTAAGGGCAGATCATGCCTACTAAACCTGGTTGACTTCTTCGAGACAGTCACCAAGGCCATAGATGAGGGGAAGGTGGTTCACACAGCCTACCTTGACCTCTCCAATGCTTTTGACACAATTTCCCACTCGGGAATTATAGAAAAACTCACCAGCCTGAACATAAACCCCTATGTCATGAGATGGGTTGCCAACTGGCTTACAGACAGAACTCACACGGTAAGAATAGCGGGCTCCAGGTCTGACTTTAAACCAGTCACAAGTGTTGTCCCACAAGGCTTGGCATTGGGACCCCTACTGTTCAGCATATACTTCTCAGAAGTACAGGCAAACACAGGAGGACTATGCCTAACCAAGTTTGATGATGACTGCAAACTGGGAGCCATAACTGACTATCCAGCTGACACGGACATTCTCCAAAAGGGCCTTACTGAGACGGACACCTGGCGCCAAAGTCATGGTCTCAAGCTAAATGTCAAAAAATGCATAGTCATCCCATTTGGGAAAAACAAAACAGCCATGAATTACCACATAGGTGGCAGCCCCCTTAATACAGACGAGGTAATAAGAGATCTGGGGACCTAGGTAGATAGTAATCTCTCCTTTGACAATCATATTGCCAAAGTAGTTAGGAAATCCTTCAATGTAACCCATCTAATTACTAAAGGGTTCACATCTAGAAATAAAGAGGTTATAGTGCCCCTCTACTTGTCACTCATCAGACCCATCATTGAGTACAATGCCCCATTTGGGATGTACCTCACAAGACACTTCCAACAGCTGGAAAGACCAAAAATGTACCTCACCAAGAGGATTACTGGCCTCAAACATATGTCCTATGCAGCCCAATTGGAAACACTCTGGCTGTACTCAGTGGCATATCGCTTACTCAGAGGTGATCACTGCCTGACTTACAATGCCATGTCCAACTCAGAATTGATATACATGCTCCACCTAAAGAAATCCAAGTCACTGCGAGCCACTCACTCTAGTGAGCTAAACCTCACCACAACAATAAATAGAACATGCTGTAGGGATAGATTCCTGTCACAGAGACTCCCCATGCTTTGGAACAAAATTCTTAACTACATTAGGCAGAGCCCCTCACTAACACTCTTCAAGAGAAACCTTGGCGAGTGGATGGGTAACAAAATACACCCCTGGAATCACTTCATTGGCTGTGCTTGACAGAGGCTCAGTTAATTAATCAAAGGGTGGTGAAAGCTGACACACTCTGGCTAGGCTTATAAATGCCCTCGGACAGATAGCCTAGTACCTACCTATGAACCTATGAACCTAATTAGCACTAAAATCTGAACCCCTGTGATTAGCGCTTGCTCTAGAACCTGCTGGAAAGCACTAGGAAACCTGAAATTGATACAATAACTCAACTCTCCTTGTCAATAAGGAGAAATTAATCATAGGCACTAAACAGCCTATAATTGCAAAGTACCTTGCAAAGGTAAGGGAAAACAGCTCTTGTACTTTACAAAAAAGCACCTAAACAGGCATGTCCAAGGGTCAGCTTCCAGTGATATCTCCTGTCCACCTGGTAAATCTGGGAATACTGGGGCAATGCAGCAACTGCCTCATGTACACAGACATCCCTCTCCTCCTACCACCCAACACTACAACCTGTGATAGATGCACTTACATAGCCAAACTGGAAGCAAAGCTCTCCCCAGCCAAGATTGTGCTAGACGTTCAAGAGGAGAAGGTTAACACCTGCACTACACCTCAAGAAACACATAGCCCGTCAAAGCCCACACCATCAACACCCTTACATAGCAACACTAAACCCACATATGTGGAGGCCCTTAACATTAACCTGCCCAAGCATCAAGGACTTCCGACGCTGAAACGTAAACAAACACCAGTCATAACCAAAGTGACCCATAGATAACAACACCAGTGTGCCACCCAATAACAGCCCCTAAGGCAAGACAATGCACCCAACGCTTTAGTCATAGGTGACTCTATAGTCAGGCACACTGATGTCCCACTCTCCAGGCTGAACAAGGAGAAAATTACAGTCAGCTGCCTGTCGGGTGCCAGGATCCACCACATAATGCATGCACTCAAGTCACTCCACAACAAGTACAAATACAACTCTGTCATTGTCCATGTTGGAGTGAATGACTTGAGACGTACCTCCCTGGACTACATGAAAAGAGACATGGAAGAGCTCTTGGATCATATGGCCCAGCCAGGTATAACTCTAGCCCTGAGTAGCATCCTGCCTTCGCCCAGAATGATACCACAGTATAAGGACAAAATTATTGACTTCAACAATTGGCTAAGCTTCTAGTGTCATTCAAAGGGGATCCAGTATCTCTCTGTCTGGGAAGACACGATCGACAAACCACAATGCTTTGCCACAGATGGTCTGCACCTGTCACCCCTGGGATTCAGGTTACTGGCTAAAGCTCTTGCTACCCCTATAGTGCTTTTTTTAGGCAAGGTTCAAAGGACAAAACCACCACCGTAACAGATACATGCATGCAAAATCTGAAGGTAATGCTACTCAATGCTAGAAGTCTAAATCTCAAAATGCACTCTCTCGAGGCACTCCTAAAAATGGAGAACATCGATATCTGTGCAGTAACTGAGACCTGGTTCAAGGCACCAGAGAGCACTGCTGCAATACCAGGCTACAACTCTTACCACACTTTTCGGCCACCAAACCAAGACCGAAACACTAAAGGTGGAGGAGTGTCCATATTCACCAAGGATATTCACACCTCCAGGCTAGTTGCCCAACACAATGCATCTGAAATTCTCCAGGTGCAACTAACACTAGGTAAGACTGCAATCCAAATTATAGCTTGCTACAGATCCCCCACCATGCCCCAAGATTCTCACTACACCTTTCTAAACATACTGGAAAATATTAAGACACAACCAAACACCCTAATACAGGGTGAGTTTAACTACCCTGCCATTAACTGGGAAAACTACTCAGGTACCAACACCTTTTCCCAACAGTTCTTGGAATTCATAAATTCCAACGCCCTGGACCAACTAATCCATTGTCCCACCAGGGGCTCCAATATCCTAGGCCTGGTCATTACCAACATGGGAGATAGATGCTCCACACCAGTGGTCACCCTCTCATTGGTCAGGTCTGACCATAAGCAAATCACCCTTGACATCCACATCCCACCCCCGCCCCCCAGTAGGGAAACCTCTGTAAAAAAACTTCCCGAAAGACAACTTCATGCTACTCAAGCCAGAAGTGACAAACTTCATGACACTCATGCAGATGGGATCTGAAAGTTTGATGGCTGAATCCTACACTAAGGCCCTGTACGAGCACATCCACTCATGCATGAATCGTGCCATCCCAAATAGAACCAAGATGGTCTCCTCCAAAAAAAGGAAGCCAATCTAGTGCTCCCCTGCCATAAACAAACTATATAACAGAAGGAAGAAACTGTTGCAGAAAAGAGGAAAATCCTAGGATGTAAAAAAACTCCCTTACCATCCTCAGTAAGAAGCTGAGATATCTCATAAAATCCTCAAAAGCTAGTTACGAAAATAAAATTGACAATGATTCCAAAGGCAACCACAAGGCATTCTATAGTTATGTCAAGAATCTAAATGACAATGCTCAGATCTGCGCTGAGCTACAACAGAATGGCATTAAATATACTGATCTCAAGGATATTGCCAATTTTTATTTATTTATTTATTTGCAGTTGATTTACCAGGATAGTCCATTGGGCCAAAAGAAGAGTCCTGGGGAGAAAAGCTCCAGTACAGACAAAATTAGGTACATACACAAGATTGCTAAATATTTATACAAAATGGTAGATAAAAGTCCTGGGGAGAGAAGCTCCAGCACACACAAAATTAGGTTCATACACAAGATTGCTAATATTTATACAAAAGTGGTAGATAAAACATTTAAACTCAAAATTCAAAAAATTCAGAACAATACAAACAATGAGGATTAATGTGAAGTAAATGAGCTTGGAAATAATGTGAAATACATAACAGAGGAGTTTTGCAGAAGGAACATAAAAGTACCTTATAGGGTGGATACAGAATGTCATGTATTTATGAGGGTGGGAGCAAGAGCAATCCCATTGGGAACTTAGATGTGTGTGAAGATGTTTTTGAACATGTAGTGGTTAGAGGATGGTGGGAGTGAGTTCCAGAGACAGGAAAGGTTACAGGATAGTAAGTGTTTACCTGGGGATAAGATGGTTTATGAATTACCAGTAGGTTTTGATTGTTGGACCGCATTTTAAAGGCAGAAGACAGGTTGAGAATGAACTTATGAGCTAAGGTCAGCTGTATATAGGTGAGATGATTAGTTTTTGGAGAGAGAAACAGTGGTGGGTGGAGGATCTGTGGTTATTTGCGAATTTGGCAATTTTGTTATAGCAGGAGGAAAGCTGTTTTTTTAGTGAGATCTGAAGATTAGTCAATATCCTGGCAGATCAATTTAGTGCCAATTTCACCCCCCACTCACCCCCTAAAGTGTCAATGTCAATACCAAAAGTTTGCCAAATTCCAGTAATCATGGCCGCACAGGTAGAAACTGCACTCTCCAAAGCTAAGAATACAGCATCCATGGGACCAGATGACATCCCGGGCTGTGTACTACATGAACTACAAAATGAACTGGCACCTCACCTAAGTGTCATGTTTAATCATAAACTCTCCTCAGGCTTTGTGCCTATTGAGTGGTGCACAGCTACAGTTATCCCACTCCACAAGGGGGGATCCATCTTGAATCCCAAGAACTACCGTCCCATCAGCCTGACGAGTCTGATCTGCAAGGGCATGGAATGCATTATCATGGAACTTATAAACAAAGACATTGGCAACCTTCAAACACTGGACCCCACCCAGTTTGGGTTTGTGAAGTGCCAATCTTGTCTCCTGAACCTGATTGACTTCTTTGAATTAGTCTCCAGAGCTGTGGATGAGGGTAAGACGATCCACACAGCCTATCTGGACCTTGCCAAGGCCTTCGACACCATCCCCCCACTCTGGAATCATAGATAAACTTACTATGCTGGGCATAAATCCGTACATCACTCAATGGGTTGCCAACTGGCTTCCTGACAGAACCCAGACTATAAAAGTAGCCAACTCCAAATCTAGATCCAGACAAGTGACAAATGGAGTACCTCAGGGTTCATTCCTGGGACCGCTCCTGTTTGGCATCTACTTCTCTGAAGTACAGGACAACATTAAGGGACTTTGGCTAACAAAGTTCGCAGATGACTGCAAACTGGGAGCCATTATTGAATCCCCAAATTATGTGGATATTCTACAAAAGGGCCTTACAGAAACAGATGCTTGGTGCCAGAGCCATGGGCTGAAGCTTAATGCCAAGAAATGTATAGTTATCCCCTTTGGGAAAAAAACATTTACCCATGAATTACCACATAGGTAGCAGTACACTAAACACCAAAAGTGTAATGAAAGACTTAGGTACACAGGTGGACAGTGGTCTCACCTTCGATAACCACATCACCACAACAGTCAAGAAATCCTTCTATGTGGCACACCTCATCACTAAGGGCTTTTTATTCAGGAAAAAGGAGGTCATTGTCCCACTGTACTCATCCCTAATTAGACCAATTATAGAGTATAATGCCTCGTTTAGTATGTACCTCACAAGACATCTGCAACAGCTGGAAAGGCCGCAGAAATACCTCACTAAAAGAATCCCAGGCCTAAAGCAGATGCCATATGCTGACCATCTAAAAAAACTCCAGCTATACTCTGTGGCATATTGTCTACTCAGATGCGATCTCTGCTTAACAAGACCATGTCAGAATGTAAGTATTCATTCAAGTAAAAATGCCCCAGTGCCTTTCCAGATGCTTGTAGATCACATCCTAGCAGGAGTGGAGGGTTTGCCCTTGCTTACCTAGATGATATTGCCATCTACAGCCATTCCTGGCCAGAGCACCTTCAGCATGTCAGGGAGGTGCTGGGCAGATGACAGAGGGCAGGGTTGACCATTAAGCCGATCAAATGTCAGGTGGGTATGGCAGAGGTCTTCTACCTAGGACATAGAGTGGGGAGTGGTAAGATAAGGCCAGAACCTGCCAAAGTGGAAGCCATTCAGGCATGGCCTGCACCTGTTATTAAAAGCAGGTCAGGGCATTTTAGGGACAGCAGGGTACTAGAGAAAGTTCATTCCCAGTTATAGTACCATAGCTGCTCCCCTCACAGACCTGACAAGGAAGAACAGGCCATATAAGGTAACGTGGACCCCAGCATGTGAGCAGGCATTCCAGAAGCTTAAAGAAGCTTTGGGAGGACCCCCTGTGTTAGCCAGTCCAGATTACAGCAAAGAATTTTTTGTGCAGGTGGATGCTTCCACTGTACGTAGCCAGATTTCTTCAGAGCGGGAAGAGCACCCAACAGTTTATCTCAGTTGTAGGCTCCAACATAGGGAGGAATGCTATGTAGCTGTAGAAAAGGAATGTCTAGCCATAGTGTCGGCATTGCAGAAACTTCAGCCTTATCTATATAGAAGGAAATTCACTGTTATGACAGATCACAAACCCCTAATATGGTTAAACAGAGCCAGCCAGCAAAATGCCAAGTTGCTAAGATGGAGCCTGGGGTTGCAAGCATATATGTCAGTGCAGCACCGCAGTGGAAGTAGCAATGCCAATGCAGGTGGGCTGTCAAGACAGGAAATGGGGTGAAGTACACCCAGATAGACATAACCCTCTCAAGAAGCGTTTCTCATGGGTCACTTGAAAAACTAGCTTGAGTTCTCTAGGGGGAGAAATATGAAGACTGGTAGAGAAGGGTGAAGGCTGCCAGCCTAGCCAGATGGAATTTTGCAGATGATTCTGTCATTTGTAAATATGAATGTAAACTACAGGCTTGTTGTCTTAAATGTAAAGAAATATTATTACATGTAGAACTGGAAATAAATGTGACAACAGTGCACTCTACTGACCAAAGTAAAGCATGTGGTGACCCTTTGAAGCAGACAGTGGTGCCAAAAAGTCTAGATGAAGAAATTCTTTCTATTGTTTTAACCAAGAGTTAAATTGCTAGATTTAAGCATGCAAATGTATTTTTATTGCTCTGTTCCTGACCAGCTGCAAAATAACAACAGGGAGATGTTAAGAATGTAAATGCAGTTAATGTGTAGCCTGGGAACTCCAGGAAAGTGGAAAAAGAAGGATGTAATGTTTATCAGAACTGCAATAGCAATGTAAACAGAGAGAATCAGGAGGCATTAAGCATTTTTGTCTAGATCATCCAACTCACAGCACTGCCTCTTGCTCACATGTAAGTTATCTTAGACTTGTGTTTTCTTTTAGAGATAGCTAGAACTAGAAAGATTAGACTGTGTTTTTCTGTGATGTCAGAACTGTACTACTGAATTATTTTAAATATTCCTGTGCAATCTCTGTATTTTTGACTAGCACTGACTGTGTAGTAGAAAGTATTGTCTTGTGGTTTTAATTATTTATTTTTAAATATTTTAAAACCTTTTAACTGTGGCTGGTTTGTGTAGAGATAATTTAAGCTCTAAGAGTGCATTGCATGTATATAAGGATCCTGTACCAAGTCACTCTAATAAGCCTTGAGACTGTTTAGTCATACTACCAATTGGATAATAATATTGCACAGTAATAACTGGACACCCTTTTTAAGGGCCTTTGGGTAGCTGATAATTATTAGCAGGGTGGTGGCAGGGTACTACCGTATAGTCTGGGTAAAAGGGGCACAGCTAGAGAACCTGTGCCAGCCTTCCCCAGGAGTGTCTGTGTGGTTGTATAAACTCTTCTCAAAGTGTGTGTGTGTCAGTTACTTGGGTAGGGACATGAAGCACTGGTTGGACAGGGAGGGTGCTGGAGATTTTAGCTTGCCCAGCTAGGCTGAGATCTGGACCCTATAGCTGTGCCAGTGGGGAGTCTTATTGGGGACCTGGAGAGCAAGGGAGTGACCAGCCCTGGACTGACTGTGATCTCTGTGTGCTCTTAAGGGAAATTGCACTTTACTGTGTGTATTTGTTATCCTTTCCTCATATATGAGACACCCTCTCTGGTGTTAGTGGTGAGGAGTGAGGTTCCTTGATTGCTGGGCTAGGGCATGGGAATCAAAAATGCATAAATCTAGAGATTGCATTGTCTGCATGTAATGATTTATATAATCAGCCACCAAGTGCTATTGTTAAAATGAGGCAAAAGTGATATAACAATATTATGGACAATAGGCAAGCCATTTAACAAACATCTGAGCCAGGCAGCATGATATTTGGCTGAACACACATCACTATAATGAATACAACAGTAACAGATTTGTTATATGTTCAATCAACACAGCCTGTGACACATGAGAATGTAATATATGCTATACAAACAGTATTGTATGTGTATGTGTACAACTGTATGCATTATCTACCTACAAATAGTACCAACCAGTAGCCTGCAAAATGCAAACATCCTGATGATGCTTGCTGATTATGAACTGCTGCAAAGAAATGTCTATGTGCACAAGTGTCAGCAAACCTAGGCTATAACTGTGTTTTAACAAAAACATCCAAGGTGTTGTAGGCAGATGCAATACCAATGTTGAACTGCAAGGTGTGCTGATGTTAACACACCATTACAGATTATGAATGCATTCATAGGAATTCAATAAATAACCATGTTATTTTCAACCACACACAAAATATACGATAACATCAATAAGTGGAATATGCTTCTCTAAAGAAATGTTATGTTTGAATTAAACAAAGATAACAATTTCAGATATGTTTCCCCTATGTGGCTTGGAACCCACAGCACACCAAAATGTAGGCATGCTGATCTGTTTCCTTACAAGACAAGTTAACAGCCAGCACACATTCATCATAAACAAATAGGTACTGATCTGCAAACCCTGTTGTTAGAAAGCTGATCTGAGTAGAGTATTATGGACATGGGCATATTCATAGGAATTCAATGGCTAACTCAGTTATTCACAAACATGCACAACATGAGATTTAATATCAATTATTGGAATATGGTTCTCCAAACAAATACTATGAGTGAAGTAAACTAAGATAACAGTTGTACACAGTCAAGATCTGGGGGGTTTCCACATTGGTCCAGTTGGGTGCATGGACACATCCCAGCCTCCTCAAATTAGTTATCATGATCCTCAAATGGAAAAAGCATGAAAGATACAACCACTGAGAAATGCTCAGAGAGGTACCACTCAGTAGTTACCAATGGTCTTATCTGTAATTGTATCAAAATCAATATTTGAAAGTGGTGCTAATGTCATATTATCAGATCATTTGCAGATAATGGGCACATGCCACACATGGTACTGTTTATCAATACCTATTGGTTGTTTATGCAGTACACCTGGGTGTTATGGGGCATGAAGCCAATTTATGCAGAGGTATGCAAATAGGATTCCACAACGTTGAATTTTAATGAGCCTAATTAATAATGTATGGTGCAAATGGTACTTAAAGGTGGGTTCACATTAGGTGCATTTTCTTTAGTATGAAGCTATGAATTGTATATTTTATTGTTGTAATTTATATGTTGGACATGAGAGTATTTTAGTAGGAAGCTATGAATTGTATATTTTTATTGCTGTAATTTATATGTTGGACATGAGAGTATTACACACATCTGAAGCTGCTTAGAATTTATTTTTAATTTTTTAACTTTATTAACTTTTTATATTGTTAATATAATAGGTTATTTTTTTACACATTATATTTTTTACATATTTGAGTTAGTATATATGGATCTATGTGAGCGTGTTACAGTATTTTAACTAGTTTTAATATTTTATAGTTTTATACAGTTATTAATGTATTCTAATAAGGTATATTTATTTAGATAGATTGTAGTTTTAGTGAATACATAAATATGTATTAGAATTCATTTATATTCAACATTTGCGCATTAATATGTATAAGGTTAATTGATTATCCATTCCCACTGGTTTATGAATGTTACATAAAACAGCTTTATTGAATTAATGGTGTTCTGATGAAGTCTACTATGAGTAGATGAAAGAGCTTAACCAGATGTCTATATTGTGTAATCTAATATACTAGCCCGTGCCTCAGAGCGTATTTTGGAGAAGTGGCACAGTCAACAGCATTGTATTTGTATTTTTATTTGTTTTCTGAGTTGATTTTCGCTGTTTTCTGACAATAACTTATTCAATATTGCCTTCTCCATTATATGACTCTGGGTTTATCCTACTTTCCTTTCCCTTAAAGACAGGTTTAATAAGCGCATGTCTCCAACCTTGTGGAATCTCCCCTTATTTATATGACCCATTAAATAATATATAATGGTACTGTAAGTTCTTGATGAAGTGTTCTCAGGTCATTATTACTAATTCTGTCTCCTCCCCATGCTTTGTTTGGATCCAGTTTGTGCAGATCTTTTTCAATATAATCTAATTTGATTCCAGTGTCTGAAGTTACCTAGATGTCACTAGGATGACTAAACATCGCCCCTCTGCATCCAAACTGTTTTGCAAAAGATTTTGTAAATATATTTATAATCTGATGTGTCTGAGAATAAATTTTAGAATCTGCACACAGTTTATCAATTTGTGTGTCTTTACTCCTTCCACATCTTATGCATCTATTAAAAGATTTGTTCTTATTGTGCTCAACATCTTTATATATATATATATATATATATATATATATATATATATATATATATATATATATATATATTTTTTTTTTTTTTTTTACCTTGTCTCACACTATACTTAATTTAATACTTCCATTTATTATAGTTTTTTCTCTCACCTTAATCAGGTATCTTGTTCTTATGGAACTATATCCTCCTGGCATTGTATGCCTAGATCCTGATGTTAAACATTGTTTGATTTTTTTCCGCAAAAAATTTCTCTTTCAAAACTTTCCACATTTCATCTGCAGTTTTTCCACTAAACACATCACTCTGGTTAGTTTTACATAGTGAACATTTTGCTTTCATATAATCTGTAATTAATCTTCTGTACATAGGTTTAGACTTCAGTTTGGCAGAATTATCTAGCAACAAATTAACCTTTATAATCCTATGATCACTGCACATCAACAGTGGTAAAACTTGACTTGAAGTAACAGTAATTTCTTTAGGAACACAAACAATGTCTAGTATGTTCCATTCCCTGCTAGGTTTTTTTAACAGTCTGTTTCTGGAAAATTGAAGTCCCCAGCTAATATTATTCTTTTCTCCTGTGTTTCATGTAAGAAATGTATGAATTCCTCTAGGTCATCAGCACTTGACTTTCATGGTCTACACACTTCAACAATTGTAATATGTTCCAGGGTTGTCTTTATTGTTGTCTATATTGGCTTGGCATCTTCCATTCCTTCAGGAATGTGGGGACACATTCCAGTACTGATTTTTTTTTACCCCCAGCAATCAGACTATGCACCACTAAGCAGGTGTAGTGGTCTGTCTCCACCCCAAACAACTTCATAGTTCAGTCAGCTCAGTGGCAGATGCAGCAGCAGGTTTAACACTGGCTGTTAAATTGCACTTAATTATTTTTGTTGCCGAATCCAGATGCTACTCCTGATTTCTCCCACTGAGTCCTGCTTCTTTTAAGAAAAAAGAGTTCAGTGCCAGCCAGGTTGCCTGCAGCAACATCAACTACTTACACAGACAGCATGAGTTTGCCAAGGCCAGCCCAGCCAGATGAATGGAATGGACTGAAAGATGACATACTAAAGTAAGTCACAATCACTCTTTCTAGAAAACATAAGTAGTGGACTGAAGAGTGCTGCGCTCTGGGCTGGCAACTGGCTGGTGTATGTTTGTGGGCAAGATGGGTAAGAATCCATACAGAGTGAGTAAAAGGCTGCAAATACTGTAATCAAGAGAGAGAGAGAGCATACATAGTCAACTGTCCACATTTTTGAGGGTCAAAATTTTTGCCTCATATTTTTGGTCTGTCCCTCAATAAATTAGTGATTTTCTAGTAAATTGCATAAGACTGAAGTCCCTAAATAACAATATACATTTGAGTTTCAGACTACATGTCCTTCAGAAAGCACATGCTAACACAAATCCTGTTATTTAACATTTCACTAAGTTTATAAGAGCAATATTTCAAGTATATCTCCATTTTTGGGCATTTGTCCCACCATTATTTTAGGCTTTTTCCACATTTCTTGCACTAAGAGTTTGAGAGGTATGAAAGCATACTGACCCTAATTTTCACTCTAATTTTATCTTTGTCCCTTTTAATCCATCCTAAGACTGCTGACTCTTGGAGAAAAGGTGATGAATTACCCTTTATAAATAATAACAATAATTAGAGTTGTAGACTTATTATACTTTAGAAAAGTGTGTGTTAATTTATATTATCTTATTATGTCAATGGGTCAAGTTAATAATAGTAATGTTTTAAGAGTGCCCATGATTTTTCCCATTTGTCTCTTATTACTTCTGTATTTGTCCCTGTTTCTTTTTCAGATTTGTCCTTGATTGGTTGAAAGCTATAATGTAGAGTAAAAGCACATTTTTAACCAATATTTGTGTGGTAACATGACATGTGATTATTTATTTACCATTATTAGACATTTCTGAGAGATCAGGGAAATGAGGACATCTTATTTTTTTTTACTTGTGCAGTTATGCTAAGAGTTTGAAAGAGGTATCATATACCTCTCTCAGCTGCTAAGGTTTAGATAGAGTGTCCAGATTTCCTCTATATTTTTAGTCTGTGTTCCTCATAACTGGCAAATCATTGAGGATATAATACTAATAAATAATAGGGCTGTACATTTCAGTTTCAGACTTTCTGTATCATTCATAAAATGCATGCTAACAACACAAATTGTGTTATAAGAGAGCAGTTTGTCTTTATACTTGGGACTTTACCTGATGACTTTTGGGGAATAGGTGGTGAATAATACTAAATAATGACATGACACTATTACAGTTATAGACTTCTTTTACTTCAGAAAATGTATATGGATTCACTTTTATTATTCTGTCAGCATCTCAAATAAATAGTACTAATATTTTAAAAGTGTTTGCGATTGTTCCTAATTACTTCTGGATTTGTCTCTGATTTGTTGTGAGGTGAGCTATGGATGATGACTGGCTGATGACTTTTGGAGAAAAGGTGGTGAATGAATTTCACTCTGTAATGACACTATTGCAGTTATAGACTTATTTTACTTCAGAAAATGTACACTGATTCACTTATATTATTCTGTCACTGTCTCAAGTTAATAGTAATAACATTTTAAGTGTCCCTAATTGTCTGGACCGCTCCATTATTATTTCTGGATTTGTCCCCAATTTGTTGAGAGCTATGGTTGGTGACTGCTTCTGATTCAGAAAGCAAAGCTGAAAGTTAAAATAGGTATTGTAGTGGGCTGGTACACACACGCTCACATACACACATGTATGTACAAACACATACACAGTCACACACACGCACACACACACACACACACACACTATATATATATATATATATATATATATGGCAGGAGTAGGAGAATTCATATGTTCATTAATTAGTACAAGGCTAACTACCCTTATGGGCCATTTTCAGTCTAGCCAATTAACCCATGTGAGACTCAAACCCTGCACCTTGTGTCTGTAAGGCAAAATATCTTAACTATTATGCCAACCTCCCTCTGACAAGTACAAGTCTTGATGAGATTTGAAGTCATGACCCCTGGTTTACTAGACTAGTGCTCTAACCCCTGAGTTAGAGCATATATGAATGTTAGCTGGCAGTTTCCAGATCACTTCGGATTATTGATATGGTTTGTTGGAAAAGGGTGGCAAGATCTTTGAAAGACCTATATGGCACAGACAGCATTTCACAGGGCTTTTGTTATCACAGTCTGCTATTGTGCTTTGTTTCCATCGGAGGGTTGATGGACTTCTACAGAAGAGGTTGTATAAAGCTAATGTCAGGAATGCATGTGTACTAACTAAGCAGTGTCTCGGAAGTTCCAGTCAGGTACTGTGTAGCTTCAAAGTCATGCTTCCTACCAGCTAAAGCTGTACAGTCAAATTCACAGGAATGCTGAGCTGTAAGCTCGTTGGTTAGAATTGCTGTCTTAAGTGTGCTTTGTACCAAAGTCCTGAATACCCTGTTCTCTGAAAGTTTTGTAATACACTCAGAGGCAGATAGAAGTATAGTCTTTGGCTTTAGCTCATGTACTACCAGTAGGACATTTTGTAGTGTACTTGGGTTTTCATTGTGGGTACTGTGTAGTGAACTTTTGCTAAGCAAAGTTATGACCTAAGATGCTTCTTTATCATGGACGCTGGAACCATACAGAGAAGGTGGAGGGGAGCCCCCCCACTTTTGCAGATCACCTCCCAACTGTCCCATTCTTTATTTTTGAAATATTTTCATTTTTGTTCTGTTCTTTATTTTCATTTTCATGTTTTAGCAGCTGACGTCATCTCGTGCACAATGACATTAGCTCGGCGCACATATTTCCAGGTTTCTAGCTGGTTTGGTGACCGTTTCAGCTGCTGAAGGTTTTATATAGCTTAGCACATGTATTTCTGGCTGGTTTGGTTTTGAATGCAAGTGGGAATGGATGGTTTTAGCTGCTGCTACCTGCTGCTGAAGGATTTAATTTCAGAAGCTGAAAATCATCAGAGGATGGGCTGTTGGGATTTACAGAGTGAGTAAGGTAGGTGTGTGTATGTATGTGTGTGTGTGTGTGTGTGTGTGTGTGTGTGTGTGTGTGTGTGTGTGTGTGTGTGTGTGTGTACATTGTTTGCTTACAATGTCATAATGCTATACAGCCTAAATCTTCAAGAAGTTAAGTTCTGAGGGTATGTAGCACATCACAGTTCAACATACAAAGACAAAGCTCTGAACAGAGGGACATTTGTAATGAAATCCAAACCTTTTAACTAGAAAGCACTTAAATGAGAAATGCTTTGCAATGGGAATTAATAGGAGGCATCACTTTTGTCTCTACTATAATTAATCAACTGATACTATACTTTGTGTACTTTTTTGCGCATAGATAAGTATATTTAAAGGAAGAGAGGCATAAAGCGATCATGGGTTGCGAACATAAAGTGTTACTGCCTCAGTTAGAAAGCCCAGATTTAATTTGATCCTGCAAGGTTATAATAGAAGTTCTGATTAGTGATTTATAACTCACAGAATATTTGAAGGTTTTAAGTCTCTTAGAGAAAAACAATAACATTGCTTAGTGTGCACTCAGCAAAGTGTATGTAAGAGCCAAATAAGATTGATGTCATAAAAGGAGGAGGAGGTGTTATGAGTCTGGCAAAAAAACAGCCAGATAAGACTCCTCATAAAAGGAGGAGGTGTTATGAGACTGGCATAAGAACAGCCAGATAAGACTGGGGCCATAAAAGGAGGAGGAGGTGTTACACTGGCATAAGAATTTCAGATAGTATGTTAAATACAAGAAAATGAAATTAAGGCAGAATGTGGGTGTTTTTCATATTTTTTTAAAGGGAGCATATAGCTTAGCAGTGACTAAAACAAATGCCATGCCCTCAGCTCTGTATAGAGGGGATCACTGAATCTGAACCCACTCATATAAATCTTTCCAGATGGAAGGCATACTGATGCCAGTCTTCAAGAAGGGACATGGGGAGAGCTAGTACTGATGGCACATACATTGTTAACTGGCAAGCTGAGAGTCTGCTTACCCTAATTGGAAGGAATGCCACAGGAATCATTTTCAGTGTAGATAATAATGTTTGTTTGTTTTTTTGCAAAAAGAATTCAAGAGTGTAAGCATGGTATGAAAAGTCAAGAACTGGTGGCTGTGGAGACATACAGAGAAATCTCAGTGATACAATGAGGAAATGCAACAAGCACAAAAAAAAACAAGAATCAATTTGGTGTCTAGAAAAGTAAAGATAAAAAAAATTGTAGTTTCTCTAAGACTGCATTACTCAAGCATACAAATTACATGAATATGTATTTAGTACATAGATTATGGTGACCTGTCTATACTGGCTCCTGGAATTGTACAATACAGCATGCAGGAACTAAAGTTTATTTCTCAATATTGTTGATGGATATGGTCTACATTCCTGTGACCTTTATGTATGAATTTGTATATTCACTTTGTTTGTATCCTCCAGTTGCGGCGGTGCAGCGGTAGCATTGTTGCCTCACAACAAGAGTTTCTCCTGTTCGAGTCTTGGCTGGAGTGCCTTCTGTGTGGAGTCTGCATGTCCTCCCCGCGGTCGAGCGGCGTTCGAAAGACATGCGTGAATCGGCGTGCCTTCGCTGAAGGTTGTGCTTCGGGCTGGCAACTCGGCACTATAAAAATCTACTGCCAATCATTAGTGGACTGGAGTTCTGCTGTGGCAACCCCTAACCGGGGAAAACCGAAAAGACAAACAACAACTTTGTTTGTATCCTCAACCTGAATAGTATTGTAACAGAAAAATACAGTGTCAGAGTTCAACTCAAAGTGAATCAAAACCATAGAAATTCTTGATCAGAAAGATTGATGGATGCAGTGGAGCTGATCAGAAATATAACATGTTAGATGCTTTGTATATTACAGAAAAGTGGAAGGCAGTTAAACTGGCGGTAATTAAGTATTATTGAAAACTAATTTCAATCCTGATTTGTAAAAAACATTGACATGGAAGTAGAACATTATGCTGGTTTCCTTAATGATGCTCCTTTTTCATCCTACACTAATGCTACATTTTTTAAAGAAATGTGAAATATGTATTCCGTTTGTGAGCATACAGATACCAAATTAAGTAAAGCTGTTTTAAGACAACTGGTTTTGAGAAAGGTAGTGCTGTAATACAAGCTGAGAGGTAAATGATTAATTTAGTGAACATGTTAAGCAAAAAGCACACCAAACCAAAAGCTGATTTTCTTACCATTTGCTTTTGCCATTTCAACAAACATGTCCATGGGCTTTCTTTAATAATATCACAACATAACCAACATGACAACAAAACTGTAGCTTTATTGCCTTAAGGCATTTCTTTATATTGTAGACCCTCTGAAAGGTCATGCATTGTGTTTTTATATTTTATTGCATTCCCCACTTTTGTTACTTTATTTATATTGATGGTGTTTAGCCTGGTACATGAAATGGTCTTTCTTGCACCCTTTTCAGCCATTACTTGGACTGTATGAACAAGGGTACATCCCCTATATTACTGTATATATGGAAATTCTTTTTCAGTAACCAGTCATGCAGTATGCTTTTGGGCTAAGGAAGGAATCTAAATTACCTGGAGAAAATGCACACAGAAGGGCATGAAATTGTAGGTCTGTAAAATGTACATATAAAACCAATATAGTTCACTATACGATGTACTAAAAGAATGGTCATGAATAGGTTTAAATTCACATTTGTGTTTATTAATCATGGGGATGTCTTGGAAGGAAGACTGCTAAAAGGAAAGAAACAAAACCAAGTTATTTATAAAGAAGTTATACAACAATGTAAAACGAGGGTGACTTCAGAAACAGTGTTCAGTGCATAAGACTGATGGGTAGTGAAAAGCAGCATAGGCACCATTGCTCAGTGCACGTATTTCCAGCTGGTTTGGCTTTGAATGTGAGCAGGAATGGACAGTTTTAGCTGCTGCTACCTGCTGCTGAAGGGTTTAATTTCAGAAGCAGAAAATCATCGGAGGATGGGCTGTTGGGATTTAGGTGTGTGTGTGTGTGTGTGTGTGTGTGTGTGTGTGTGTGTGTGTGTGTGTGTGTGTGTGTGAAAATGCCCCCAACAGAATACATCTGGTGGCTAGAGGTACTCAGGCTCAAACCCTGTACCTTGGTTATAGGTAAAAAGAGTTTAAAGTCCCTAGCCACCATCACTTGTGAATGTATGCCTCAGTGGTAAAACAAAACCTTTTATTCTAGCAATTTTCTAAGGTTATAAAATCAGTATTAGAAATGTGTCCCTATTTTGGGGCTGCATTCTTCCATTATTGGCTTTGTTCTGTATTTTTGTGCTAAGAGGTTGAGAGCTATGGGGAAAAGTGAGAACTGAATTCATGGGGAAAAGTGAGAACTGAATTCACTAAATGATATGATAGCCATTTAAGTTTGTCTTCCTGTCTTTCAAGAAACTGCTGGTTTAGCTTAGTGGTATGTTGCTCTGACTGTAGTGCACAGGGTTCTGGGTCCAAGACTTGGCAGTGAAATGCATGGTGGTAACACAACATTTTATGCAAGCAACTTTCCAAAATTATACAAGCAATGTTTAAAATGTGTCCCTGGTTTTTGGACTTTTGCCCCCCCCCCCCAATTGAAAATAAGTTCAAAAAGCTGTGCAGCATGCCTATGACTTACACTACCATGATTCTGTATTTATATATTGTGTGTAGTAGTAGACTGTTATCATGGAAATGTTCTGAATAGGGCAGCTTTGTCATTATTGGTGCATGCACTTTGCTTCATTGCCTACTGGGAAAATATTCAAACAATAAATTAAAAATGCAGTTGTATGTGGAAGTAGACCTTTATGATGGAAATGTTCTGAATAGGGCAGTTTTGTTATTATTGGTTAATGCATTTTTGTTTCATTGTCTACTGGACAAAAGTTTAAACAATACATTTAAAATGCACTCTAACTTAAGTCTAACAAGTCTGCTGTATCATACAAGGAATATAATTTAATACAATCAGGAAGGTGAATCAAGGAATGCATACATGTATGCATGGCCCTAAAATGTGTTTGAAAACAGCCCAGAGGAAAGTGTGAAAGGCTCAAAATCATGGGCAAATTTTAAGCTTTACTCTTGTTACCAAAGCAATGGATGAAGGTAAAACAGTTCACACCACATTACCTTGACCTGGCCAAGCCATTTGACACAATCCACTACACAGGTGTAGTTCAAACGATGAATAATGTAGGAGCAAACACTTAAATCAACAGCTGCATTGCCAACTTGGCTTACAGGATGCAGGAGATCAAAACAGGGGAAGAGACCAGTCACCAATGGAGTCCCCCAGGGTTCGGTGCTGAGACTTTTTCTGTTTGGCATATACATCTCGAAAGTAAAACAAAATACCAAAGAGCTTTGGCCAGATAAGTATGAGATGACTGCAAGCTAGGAGAAGTTATTGAATCCCCAACTGATTTAACCATCATGCAAGAAGGTTTGTCCCAAATAATAACTGGTGTCAAAATCATGACAATGCCCTCTGAGAACTGATCCGATTGTTTGGCATTTGAGAACTTGTGTACAGTGACCTAACATTTGACCAACATGTGCCCAGAGACAGAAGAAAACCTTTCTATATTGCACAGCTTATGAACAAATTGATTGTGACTAGATCTAGAGATGTTGCTGTCCCCCTTTACAAAGCTCTCATTATGTCAATCATTTTGTATAATGCCCACTTTGGCATGTATCTGTCCAGTCCCATGCAACAATTGGAATACCTTCAGAGATACCTTACTAAAAGGATACAACTCCTAAACAATAGGTCTTGCATGGACCACCTCAAAGGTTTAATACTATACTCAGTATCCTACAGAGTGCTTAGAGGTGACATGTCTAGCATGCAAAGCATGCTCCGACATAATACAGATGGACCTACTGAACATCAGCAAGTCAAATGGCATCAGAAATACTCAGTTCAGGTATCTAAACTGAATGTTGTGGAGAGATGAATATATATCACAGAGACTACCACTGTTCTGGAACAGACTATCCATAAAAATAAAGCAAAGCTCATCCATCCATATTCAAATGCAACTTGGATCTAAGGATGGGTAATAGAAAATGTACTCCAGGATTTCCCCTCATGCCACTAATGGATAGAGGCAGTTCCTAAATGCTGCATCCCTTACATGGACCCCTCAAAAATATCTATGGTATGATCACAGTTGTTCTCACTAAGGCTAATATACAATTATCAGTCATGCGGATAGCTAAGACCAATCAGAAAATGTTAATTCAAGCACCAAAAGGAAATTGGCTAAGCGTAAATGTCCTCCAAGTGAACCTATGTTGTGGTAGCAAATAGTTATAAAAAAATTACCCTTTTTAGTTCACTAAGTACCCCTATCACCCTCTGCCCCCCCCCCCCCAGTCTTTAACAGCTTCCAGCACCTATGTTATTTACTGAATTTGAGTTGGCAGTACATAAAGAAAGTTCATCACTATATGATTTTTTAAAGTGACATTAAGGTAAATCACATGACCAGTAGTGGAAAGGGTTCAGGTGATCAACCACATGATGGTTTTTAAAGTATATTAGTTGAATATGTTGTTTTAATGTGTCATCTGAAGAAGTTTGGTACTGGACCAAACGAAAGCACTCGTTAATAAGCGTGGATTGTGTGCCATGTCAGTCTGAGTCTGCTTCCTTCTGGACTTTTTTTCATCACTATATGATGACAGACATCTAAGTTTCTTTCAGACTTCATACTCTTAAGAAGGGACAGAAAATCATGTGTATAAAATGTCCATGATTTTGTACCTTTATCCCATAATTTTTTTATCTTTGTCCCTGATTTTTGGGCTAAGTCTATGTAATACAACCAAGTTAAATTTAAACCTGTTTTTAAAACTGGCTTTTTTTATTGGTATTCAAGCAGTTCAAAAATAACACAGTATGACTGGCAGAGTGATATTTCATGGACTTCTGTTTAATTCAGTAACGTAGCTACTGATAAGTTATTTGCCTACTAGTACATCTGACATGTGAGTGTTTTGAAAGATATAAAACAAATGAATGCAGAGCAGAATCACTGAATAGTGATGACTGAAAACTGACAGAAATGGTTTTAAATGGCAGGAAGATGAACCTCAAGCTAACTATTCTCAGTCATTACAGTTATAAACAGATGTCTTAGGAAGGATCGGAGCTGTGTGTGTGTGTGTACATTAAGTATTTGTATTTAAATATGAAATATATGTATGCATTGGGCTACTACAATAAGACATTAGTCATATATTTACAATATGATGTCAGTACATATTATGAAAAGTATTTATTTTGTTTTTGTAAGACTTTTTCTGAATGTTGGGGGACATTAAGATTTCATTGTTAGAATAGATGCATATGAAATTATGAAGTTTGTGCCTTTCACAGTACACACTCTGCATCTCTCATTTTGTGAGCTGACCCAGCATATCTCATTTTGTGACCTACACACGCTGTGTAGAAAATGCAATTTTGCTTACTGTGAAATGTGGAAAAGACTTCGGAGGATAAGGGTGACTGACAGACTGTGGGAGCACAACATTGTGCAGAAGGAGGCAGCCAAGGGATAATAAGTACTGAAAACATGTCAGAGTTTTGTGAAGTTGCATTCAATGTACTTGACCAGGACTATTTCTGGAAGGTTAGATTCTGTACTCAAAGAAAACAGAAATGTAACCTTTAATTTTAAGCGATGAAGATATGAGCTGTGGCAAAAATTCAGGCATAATGTAATATTCTGATTGTCCATACAAACTGCTGAGTTACAGATGGTGAATAGTTGCAGACTTGTATGTTAACTGATGACAAATGCTGAACACAACTGAGAAGGAAAAAGTGCTTGGAAACAGTACCAAAATCACAACAAACCAAAGCACTTGCAGAACCAGCAAACAAAACGCTTCTTCAGGTCAGTGAACCAAAAAGATTTATTTAATGCCACAAAACAATAACTTCCATTTTCATCCTTAGACTTCATCAGAATGAATAGTTAACCAAGCTAGTAATCTCCTTAAATAACCCTCCCTTCCCATTGACAAAACAATTAACCAATTAAAACATTTAGTATAATTGAATGTAGTGCAGTCAAAGAGCAACTGTAAAAACGCAACTATAAAAACTCCTAAAACAAATAGTTACTTGTTACAGTAACAGTTTTTTTAAAAAGCAGATTTTAAAAAACATTGAATCACATAGTTAATATGTAAATACATAAAATGCAGGCCATCAAATGTAATATAATAGAAATAAGTAAAAAAGTGAAAAAAGATGTGTTACACCGAAGTTTTAAATTGTGTTGAAACAAAACTACTGAGGTAAACTAGTAAAACACTGCCATCTACTGGTCAAGAAATAATGCTAAATAAAAGCATTATAGTTTAGCAGATCTATGTTTAAGGACAGGGGCTAAAGAAATATAGTCATTCAAGTCTGGTACACTGTTGGCCTCCAAGCTCAACTGCCAAAATAGTTCCCTGTACTCTATCGTTGTCTCCCAGGGACCACCTCAAGGGTCATGTTCTATTTTTTCTATGACAAAAAAAACAAAAACTGCATCTTTACAAAGTGTGGTATGTCTAAATAATGCATTATTAGTGTCTTGCTTACTAATGTCATAGAGATGTTCGTATATTCACCTCTTAAACTTCCTTGTGGTCTTCCCTATGTAGAAGGCTCCACAGGGTTTACAAATGGCGATATATATGACCCCCAAGGTGTCACAGTTGGAGAACGTGTTAGCTTCTGACTTTGTGTTCCTCTCCTTTAAATACAAACTCTCCCCCTGTATAACATGTGAGCATTGGGAGCAAGCCCCACATTTAAAAGTGTTTTTCTTCTGCCTACCCTGCTTTGGTTTTCTATATTCCAACATTTCCTTAATATTTTTCCCCTTCCTATAAGTAAACTTCAGGGGGTCCTTGAATAACAAGTCCAAGTCAGAATAGTCCCCAAACTTCCCCCAATTTCTAGAAATAATGTCTTTAACCAAATAAGTGTCAGTACTGAATTCAAGATGAAATTACTACTCCAATTTGTCTCTGGGGTGGGGGTATTCTCTGTGTTGGTTACAGTGTATTCCAATACCCCTAAGATGGGACAAAATTTCCCCCTCCCATTTTTTACTTCATTCAATACTTCTATTAAAGCAAGGGGGTAATTTCTTTCCAAGAACATATCTTTCAGTTTCTTACTTTCTAAGTCGAAGTCCCTATCAAGGGACATCATCCTACTACTCCTAATGAATGGTCCTTTCAAAATTCCTTTCTTTTGTTTGAAAGCGTGGGCACTAGTGTAAAACAAGTAGGAGTTTTAAAAAGTCACTTTTCTTTAAATGTTGGACTTAAATTTTCTGACTTCAGGTATCTTTTCAGTCATCACATCCAAATATTGTAAGTGTTCCCTAGAAAAGCTATGGGTGAATTTAAGGAAGTCAGTAGTACTATTGACGTACTCGATAAATTCTATTAGTTTCTCCTCAGGTCCAATCCAAAACATACAAATATCATCCAAGTAACGTCGATAGTATTTTCAATATTGAGAATATACAGAATGAAAAACAAACTGTTCTTCCCAAATGGACAATACCAAGTTAGCGGACATGAGGGCACAACTGGCCCCAATGGCTATTCCACTTGACTGCCTAAAAAACTCACCCTCGAAATACAGAAAATTGTGTCTTAGTACCAAATCCATTAAATCCATAAACACCAAGATACTGTTTTCATCAAAACTTCCTTTGTTTCTAAGAGCTTCTTCGAACCATTCTAACCCTAACTTGTGAGGAAGGACATTAAATAAATCCTGGATATCTAAAGTAACAAAGATGAGTTTGTCACTATATAGGTCATTGTTGATACTTCTCAAAAAATCCCAAGAGTCCTTCAGAATGCCCACCTGCTCAGACCAGACCTTTTTTAACCATAGGTCCAAATATTTAGCCAAATGGTAAGTTTTAGACCCAGTGGCTGCAACAATTGGTGTGAATGGTGGGCTGCCCACATCCTTATGGACCTTGGGTATACCAAAAATAGATGGTACTATTGGTTTGTCCATAATTAAAAAGTGATAGGTATCTTGACTAATCATGTCTTCCTCAACCAGTTCTTTAAGAATAAAATCAGTCTTCCTATGGGCTATATTGATTTCATTACGTGAAACTCTAGAGTTTCTGTCCATGTTGTTTAACTAATCCAACATCTTGTCTGAATAAATAATACTGTTCATAAGGACAATCCCCCCCCCCCCGGTCGGGTTTCATAACCCTGACTTGGTGGTTGTTCCTTAAAGAATCCAGGAGGGTGTGTTCTTCCTTATTCAAATTATATTGTCTTCTTTTCTTATTCAGACCCTGTTGAAGCTCCCTTTCTACCTGAATTTCAAAGTTTTTTAACTGGGGGTGAAGGGGTGGATTGTAAGTACTTTTGCTCTTAATCAAGTTCATGCCGCCCCCTTTCATGGTGCATTAATAATTCTAAGTTATTTTTTCTCAAAAACAATTTTAAGTCAATCAGAACATTCGTAATTTGACTTCTGTTACTAGGTACAAACTTCATACCTTTACTAAGCAAACTAAAGTATGTGCAGTCAATGTCCAGGCTACTATAATTGTATATACTAAAACTGTGATACTTGTGCCTGTACCCCTCGACTACTATACCGTTGTCTTGTATCAAACTACGAGTGAGGCTAATAGGGGTTAGTATCTCCTCCTGTTCAAATATTCCCCCCGTTGGGGTAGTAGTTGACTGGTGTTCTTTGTTTTATCCTCTCGGATCTCCTCAGTGTGGGAAAATCCAAAGGGTCATTCAAGTTGTACACTTTTCGTCAATCTTTCCTTTCACATTTAAATATTTGCATCTTTCTTCTTCCACAGTAAATAGTAAATCAGTGGTAATTTCTTTGTTAGTTTTTTCTATATCTTTAAGTAATGTGTCCATTTCTTGTTCATTATTTTTAATGATGGCCCGCAATATAGCCAAACCACAATGATTAAAAATTTTAATGAGCTTTTTATGGAACTCACCTGAAGTCAGAAAATTTAAGTCTCAGAAAACTTGAGGGAATACTTCTCACACAATAGAATACAAAATATATTCGTGAAGTCCCTACTTTGGACCAGTAATCAATGAGCCTCAATCTTCAACACTGGCACTAGTGTGAGACAGCCACTAAGAACAAAAATGGATACACACAATATTTTCAGCTGCAGCTCTCTGCACAAAGCACAATTTCCCTTAAGAGCACACAGGGAGCACACTCCAAACCTGGGGCTGGACTCTCTCTCTCTCTCTCTCTCTGTCCAGGGCCCAAACAAGACTCCACACTGACCACTTTGGAACACTGAGTCCCTGTTCCAAGTAGCTGGCACATATACGTGGATATTTGATTTTCACACACACCTGGGAAAGGCTGGTACAGATTTATCAGCTATGCCCATCTGCCCAGACTATAAGGTAATTATGCTGCCATCAGTCAGCTACTCTAAGGCTGTTACAAGGGTACCCAATTATACTGAGTGATTTTAATACTAATACAAATGGTAGAGATTGACCAATGCAGCAAGGCTTTCAGGAGTGACCACAGTGTCACTAAAATAAGCATAAGTACTCTTAAGATGTTAAAAATATTCTCTAAAATACCAGCCACAGTGAAAAGCATAGAGATATTTAATAATAAATAATAAAATAGAAAACATGAGAATACTGAATATCTAGTTACAATAAACACCAGAGTTTCAATACCAGGAGATATATAAAAAATAATGCAGTTGGATAGATTCACACAGATGCAGAAAAACAATGCTTAACTAATCTCACTATATTTTCCTGACTGACTAAAGAATTACTGTTCCCTAGTTAAGTTATTTACTACAGCAAGGCAAGATGATGAGTGTTGAGTTGCTTACTATAGCAAGCAAGATGAGGTGTGTGGTTGTGTGAGATATCTGTAAGAGATCTTTCCTGTCAGGTTCTGAAAAACAAAGTGCTGCCGTGAGAGTTCCATCATATCTCTCAATAATATTTAAAAAATCATTTCAGTGTTGGCTACAGAATGGCAGCACATCTGGTCCCCTGACACTGGTAAAATATACACTCAGAGCTTTGCTAAGATCAGTTGCAGCATCTATAAGTTATAAAACAATTTCAAAAACATCCACCCTTCCAGGGTAGCAATTAGTTCACCCATAAGGACAATACAATAAGATTCCTACTCCTGTTTTTCTCAGACATTTTGTCTGTGGCTGCAATCAGACCAGCAACATAACATTTTTATGGCCTAAACCAACCCATTTGATTTTCAACCTATTTTTCAAAATTAGCTAGACTGAGATTAACCTTTTCCATTACAGAATTCTCTGTTAAAACATATATATTTAATCAGTTAATACTGTCTGAAATACATGTATATAATTTTTTCTGTCCAGCAGGACCTACTGTTAATGCATTTTAACACAAATAACTTTACAAATACATTTTTAATACAAGCATCTGTACAGACCAGTGTGATAGTCAAATGACCTACAATTCTGTACAAAACTCTAGTTAGCTATGCTGGCATATGTTAAACATGCACTGCCCCACTCTCCCTGGCAGAGATGGCACTACCTCATATCATCACAACATCTACACATTTTCTGCCTCAAAAGGGATATATGATGATAGTGCATGGTATTTCAGCCCTGAACTGTATACTAGGAAAAAAGTAATAATAATTGGTTAATCCACTCACCATAAAAAGGAACTGTGTTCTGTGTGCCTTGTTAACTGTATAGTACTTTACCTCATGCTCCTGCTACATCAGGCTTTAATAACTGGAAGAATGCAGCAGCAAGGTTTCATGAACATGAAAATTCTGCTTATCACTGAAACTGTCTTCAGATTTAAGGAAATATTACACCATCAAAGCCAGACAGACTGCACCCTTGTTATGAATCATCAACTTAAAAGTGTTCCTGGAAATCTTTCTGTAAAGCAACTGTCTTCGACAAGATGGGCTGCTGGTGCTGATGTAACAAAAGCATTACAGAGAGGTTTCATTTATGTCACTGAAGCACTCGGGTTGTTGGAGAGGTCTACTGATGAAAAGGCATGTGTGCAGCATGAGGCTAAAGTTCTAGCAGACCAATTAAATACTTTTGAAAATGTTGTTCTTGTGTGGGGAAATGCAACAAGCAAGAATTAAAAAAAAACATGAGAATCTCTCTTGATGGAGTGGTTAGCTAGCCTTTATAGCTCATTAACTGAATATATACAAAATTGAGAGATTAATTTAATTCCCATAAAAGGGAAGACAAAGAAATGGCTACTAACCACAGCTAGGCAGTTCATGGAAGAAGAACAAGGAAACCAAACTATTCCATGATGAAGCACAAAGCAGTGAACAAGATTTCTCTGTAAGAGAGAAACTCATCTTTGAAACATTTAACATAATTACAGATAGTCTAGATGTGGAATTTAAAAAAAGAAGCCAGTCCTACAAAGTACTTCATCGCCACTTTAGAATTTTCAACTTGAAATTACCAGTGACACACAATGAGTTATGCAGCTATGCAAAAAAACTACAAAAATACTATGCAGTTGATCTGTAAGAAAGACTTTCACAGAATAATTCTTGCAGTTCTCCTCGTTAATCCCACAGACATAATTGCATAGAAAGCCCTGTTTCAATGAGACAGTATATTGTTGAACTTGACCAACAGGAAACATTCTACAATGTTGAAGTTGTGCTACTTGTATTCCTGTGTATGCCCATTGCCAGTGCAAGTGGGGATAGGTCCTTCTCTTGTTTATAAAGGATAATTAGTAAAAAAAAAATCCATGATCCAAGAACAGTTAACTGCATTATCTTTGCTAGCAGTGGAATCGGCTTTGATCAAACAATTGGAGTTTGATGATCTTGAGGATGCTTTCTCAAAGAGAAAATCACATAAAGTTAAACTGTAAAGCTTGCATTCAACATTACATGTTTCATTCATGAAGTTAAGGATAATGTTTAAAACAGCAGCACCACCTTACGCTACAAGCCGTACCTGTATGTCCAAGCTTGAGTTTCCTTCCACAATGTTTAACTTTTAAATTCATTCCAAATGCAAACAAAATGAATTCCAAACATTTCCCCACATAGTGACACTGATATAGTATCTTTCATGTTTGAAGTAATATTGAACTGTAATATATATGAATTAGTTGTGAGGAATTACAGTCCAGAGATTATATGTACCTACTGCATTTGTAGTCATATAAAGTTAAGTGGCAATTTCAGATGTGCACAAGGTCAATTTATTTTCTGTATTCCACCTTGTAATATGAATGATAAGTATAATTTGTAGACATCTCAGGGTCCTTTTTCTAATTTGGCTACTGTACATTGTTTAATACTGTCTGATGTTCTCTGACTGGGTATGTTTAGAATATTTTGTGCAAAGTGTTTTGTTTAGTATTGCCAGGTTACAATTTTACCTGTTGATGTGTTTAGTATGTCAAATGTTGCATTATAGACTGTAGCCAGATAAAGCTAGTGATGGTTTTAGATGTACACAGGGTCATTTTATATTCTATATATTGTACCAACCAATGTGAATAAGTGTCATTTTCAATAATGCCAGGGTCATTTTCCTTATTTGGCACCTGTTTCGTACATTGTTTACTGTTTACATTATTTTACTTTGTATGTATGTTTAGAATATTTTGCATAAAAATGTTTGTTCAATATTGCAAGTTTACATTCTTACCACATGATGTATTTAGTATGTTGAATCTTGCACAAAGAATGTGTTCAGTATTGCCAGTTTGTTTCTTGGCTTGATTTTAAAATGTCAAATCTCTCACAATGTTTTGTGTTAGTACTTAAGTAGTTCTAATTGACACAACCTAACTGCAGTCCTCTGCAGGGTCCTCCTCCATTTACTATTGTGACTTGAATGTGGCCATAAAATATGGAGGTCAAAAACTTTATTTTCATGTATAAAGCACAAAAAATGCATGGGAAAATTGTGACTGGGATACACAAATAAGCACTGTGTGGGAAATTCACTTTGCATTGTTATTATGCCTTAAGCATTCTGTCTGAGATGAATCCCAGTACAATTTCCATAACCACTCATTAGTGCTTCCCTATAAACTATTTGACTGTGACTCCCCGCATGTGCTCTCTTTGGTCAGTGCAAGCCAGATGCAATTCAATGTGAGTCTCAACTCTCAAGTAAAGCAAGGCTTCTTGTTGCTAATGCTAAATCTGTTTGTAATATCATTTTTTTGTTTGTTTTATTGACAAATACCTACCTCACAATGTTTTTTGCTGTGTGAAACTTGAAATAAAATCTTAAAATTTGAATCTCTGCAGTCACTGTAAAAGAAGAATCACTGTTAAAGTAAAGACTGGTATGAACAATGTGTTATGGTGATAGGAGCAAGACAGCCATATCGTGGGATATTGGTATGGTAGGGGCATGACAAGGTCATGAAGAACCCCCAGTCTGGTGACCTGCCTAGAACACACTATAACCATGATCCAGCCCTGGCTGGAAGAAACACCATGTGTTCTAGTTAGCATGTTGTGTAGCATGGCACACACTGTAATCACTTGTGCTGACTTCTCTGGTGTGTATTGCATTGCACCCCTGGATGTGTTCAGACATTTGAACCTAGCTTTCATTACACTGAATACATACTCTGTGGTGTTTATGGTTGTTGTGTGTGTTCTATTGTAGGCCTCCTGTGCAGGGTTGGATGGTTCTTTATATGGGGTCATTAGCCACAGCTCAAGTGGATAACCACAATCACCTGTTGTGAGGAATGAAAACACATTTGGTCAGAATGAGTACTGTTGTGAGGGTTATCCATGATGTATTCCCTAGCTGTGCTCCTGTACTTATTTAGTAGTAGTCCCTCAGGTATTTCACCTTGCTGGAATGCAGCCCTCAGTCCACTTTCCCTCCATATGGCAGGATCATGGACACTTCCAGGGTATGTTCCCATGATGTTTGTTATGCTGCCATCTGCTGTAAACACAGCCTGGCAGTTTACGGATTGCTAGACCTTTCTATTTATGTATCAGTTTGCTTCAGGATGTACTGGTTTCTTCATAGGTATGTGGGTACAAGCTATTGCACCAAGTACATGTGGGAAGTTTGCAGTTTTATAGAACTGGCACATTACAGTTCTCTACTCCATGGGGTGGATGGAAAGTGTATGCAGTCTTTCAACTTGCTGCACATTGCTTCTATGAATTTTGCCAGGATATGGCTAGCAAATGTCTATGACACATCTACAGCATGCCTATATGTCTGTGGAATGTCTCAGATGCATATACACCCAGACTGAGACACACTTTGGTTTCAAGGTGTTGTGGTTTCCTCGCATGGTCTGCACAGACATATGTGGGGCACACATGTTGTAGACAGCCTGCATAATTTGTCTGTCTAGGCAACACCTTCAATTATTTGCTGCTCTGACAACTGGTTTAGTTGAAGCCTTGCTCTGGCTCTAGCTAGTTGCCGTCTATGGTGCACAGCCACAGCCTTATATGGTTTATATCACTGCAGCCTGTTGCAGTTCATTAACTGCAGGTGGCATTTTTTATGTATTTTTTGTTCTTTTGCTATGGAATTCAGTAAACTCCATGGTATTAGCTTTAATTCCATGAGGACCATAAAGCATATGCTGAGGATTTCAGAACCAGAGTCAGTGTGGCAGTTTGTCACATTTAAGTTGAGTTGTCTGCACACTATGTGTTTTGGAGTGAGATGGGCATGTACAGAATCCATAATTATCCTATGCTGAACTGTTAAGTAGTCCTTGTGCCTTCAGATTGTGTTCTGAAATCACATTTGCAGCAGGTACAGTGAAGTCTTCCTTCCGCATGCTGTGCTGTCCACAAATAGCTTCCAAGGACTTTATGGAATCTCGCCCTAAAAATAAAAAGTGACTTATTTCAAATTTGTACTGGACATTACTAATATGGAGATATTAATATTTATTCCTATTTATTTAACAAAGTTAATACATTTGCAACAAATATCCTTTTCAGAACCCATCACTGTATAGCACTAAAATGGCTAAATTGATTAGAACTCCCTCATCAACTAACATATACATGGCTTCTTACCATCTATAAAATTATCCAACATCCATCTGTCTGTCCAGTACTAAAAACATTCTACAGAACTATGTTCCCAGTTGGCCATTGCGATCCAATGGCCAAAAACTCCTGTCTGTCTACAAACCTATAAAATCCGCTGGCATTGTCTGTACTCATGCAAGGTTGCTAAAGCCTGAAATGCCTTACCTGTATCCATCAGGTCAATACCCTCCCTCGCATCTTTCAAAACCAGTCTGAAAGACTTCCTACCTAAAATATGGCTCTGTTCTTGCTCAAAACCAAGATAACTATATCCCTAATTGTGAACAAGTACCTTTTCATTCATTATACCTCCTTAATTTCTGTTCTACACTTACTTCCTTACTTCTATGAAATTCTCTTCCTTGACCTTCTGTCTAAATATACCATAAGCCTGTTTTTCTTTCACTTCATATTGCAATTCCTGTTTGTACTAGACTAATTTACCTCTATTTTTTCTACAAACTGTCTAAAATTTCTCTAAATATTAAATGATTGTCATATAACTTTTATTAGATTTTTACTCAGGTTCATAGTTAATACTAGGCTAACTGTACTAGAGGGCTATTTTAAGCCTAGCCAATAACCCGAGGTCAGAATTAAACCTTGCAACTTGTGTCAGTGAAGAGAAGACTTTAACCATTATGTCAAACAATCCACCCACCAACATAAAAGCCAATTTTTTTTGTATTATGTCTAATATCTTATAATTATTTAAACTGCAGATGTTTTTGTTTTATTTTTGAAGATTGTAAAAGTATTGTTCTTAAAATGTTTTGAAAAAATTTGGAGCTTTTCTCCCAGGGCCTCTGCTGAAAATGGGCTTCTGCCAGTTGACATTCCCGGTAATCAAATATCAATAAATGAATAAATAAATATTCTATGCTATTTTCTTTTTTTATGTGAGTTGATGATAAAATAAGTACATGAGGTAAAACATCCTGCAAGACAAGCAATACACTTCAAATTGATATCGGTGGCACTATAACCTATGATATTGTAGCTATAATCAGACAAATATATGCATTAGTAGGTTCAGAGTATCGAGTGCAATACAAGGCATGTTCTGGAAGATGTAAAACTTCAAAGTGTTATATAACTAACAATCAGTACTTAAATAATGCATTCTGTAACTGTACACGCCACTAAAATATGGGTCTATATTATAAGGTAGACGGTTGAAAACATCGAACACCATATAGTTGACACCATATGGTGGATGTCTTCAAACATCGAACTTATAAAAGCAAAAAAAAAAAAAAGAAAAAAGTACCCTAATGGGTTTAAGCAGGGGGCAAGCCACCCTTTACCCCCCAGACCACCCGCTACTTAAATATACCAACTCCAAGACCGCACTACATTGCAGTAAATGGAAATCTCCCCTTACGGAGATTTCCGTTTACACATTCTATGTTGTGCGCTTTTGCTATTCTCGTGTCAACAATATTAGCTTCGATATTATCGACTTTTGAGAATATAATATAGACCCCTAAAATATACATTAACCTTAAAATGAAAATGTCCTAATAAGTATACCACACAAGCTGCAAAACCCCACCTTATTTATATTATTATCTATCATATTCATCTATCATAGTTTGGGTTAACTCAAGCCACTTGATGCTATTAATGTCATCTTTTAATCTTGAAATGTCCAGATGGTATATGTAATGCACTGAAAAAAACCATCCAAAGATACAAGTACATTTTATTATCCAAACACTATTCATAGATGCTTCACTCATGGCTCACTTTTGCAAATCATCACTATGTCTGGCATTCTAAACATCACTGTGAACATGTGCCACATTCCCTTTCCACATTTCAAAAGCATAAATGCACTTCATTGGTGCACAGTTAGTTTCATTTTTCAGTCATTTGATATGAGGGAGGTAAATGCCGGTTCACTGAAACTGTCCATATACTGAAAACTTCTCATCAAGAAGTCAAATGTTAAGTAGCTTCTAGAAGCTTCATGAATGCCTCAACTCTGGCATTTACTCCAGTGTCTCTGGCACTTCAGACATGCATCTTAGCTCTGAAGACTCCTGTGAAACATCAGGTTTGCTTGCTTCATTCTGCAGGGTTTCAACATTGCAGTTTGTTCTTTCAGTTCTTGGACTCACCTCTCTAAGACTGTGAATGATAATTTAGTACAAAAACAAATAACTCAGCACCAGGAGCCAGATGAAAAACAAAAGTTCAGAACTAGCAGCAAATGGTAATTGATTGTGCACAACCCCCATGCATCATTAATTATATATTTCTTTGAATCATCATCAAGCAATGATCAGCTCTTGAGAATTTAGTTTCACCACTCAGTATGGCCATTGATGCTTCAGCATGAGGTCATGGATATATTTTTGTAGTAGCAGAAAAAGAGTTTTGCCCAGTCAGACCTTCCCATTAACAAACAAAATAAAACTAAGCAAGTGCCATGTTTTAAAGAAACAATAAAATGCTACAAATTAAAAAGGAGTGGAATGGCTTTTGTAAATAGTGTTATTGTACCATAAAACGCTATAACAAATTATGTAAACTAGCATTGCAATAAGATGTCAGTGGATAAGAAACCAATGCTCTGACAGAAATATATGGACTTAATCTCATGAATGTATTATAGAGTAATCAAATGCTGAACATCTCTAGACAAGCTAATGAAATAAAAATTAATATCACAGATGCTAATTAACAAAAATATGAAAATAAACCTCCATGCTATTTATCCTGCTACTAATTTAATGTAACATTTAGCACTCATGCAGAATGATAGATGTTACGCAAGTTATGACATGCAGCTTTCACTTGTAAATAAGTTGAGGCAGAAAGCATATATACCAAACAGAGATTTTTCTTCTGAAACATATTTATTTTCATTTCACTTAACCATGGGAACAAACTCATTAAGGTCAAAGTACATTTTTGTACAAGGGCCTCGGGGTGGCAGCAGATAATTATATGCTGCCAGCAAGACTTTATTAAATAAAAGAGTATATGTATATGCCCAGGAAACAGAAATCATCTTCATACTGCACCTGCAGCTAACTTACCTTTATCTTAAGAAGCCTACTCCATGCCTGATAGCTTTTATTCTTGTGAAATTCTCTATAAAATACCCCACCTCTCTGTTCCTCCTTCGGACACTAAATTCATGGGGAAAAGAGTAAAAACGTTTTCTCTCTCTTTATTTATCAGAAAAATGCAGCAGACTATGTAGCAATATACATCAATAGAAAATTGTGTCTGAAATGCATTATCCAGTGAGTCACTATTTTTCTTTCTTTCAAATGTTCACATTTACTTGGAAATAGCAGTATGGATTGACAAAGGCAAGTGACACATTTCAGCATATACACAGGATTAATGTCAGAGTTCAGCAACATTAGGGCTGTGTGTGAATCATAAAATTGTGAAAATATCTGTAGACAGGCAGAAGTGCAGAAATCAAAGGAAAATGGAGATATTCAGAAAATACTAGGAAATGCATCTGAAGTGAATGGAGAAGTATAATAACTAAGGCAGCGGAAAAATGTGCAGAGGAAGGAAAAGTGATTATGGAAGAAAATAGCCAAAAAACATTTTACCCTCAGGAGTAGTTGAAAAGAAGAAAGACCCAGAATGACATGTTTCAGATGGAAAACAAGGGAGTGCAAAGAAGAGAACAGGTGAAAGGAACAGTCCTGAACAAGTATTTATATGTCATTCAGTGAACATGGAAAAAATCCATAACATTTCTTTTTTTTTTTCCTTTTTTTTTTTTTTTTATTTTTCAAATACATTTGAATTAATTCCATAGTATTTATACATAACATCTTAAATAAGTATGTACACTATTTACATTAGCCTGACACTATAACAGATCTTAATGTATACAGTTACTTTATAAGTATGTCCAATCCATTATCAGAGTGTCTGATCAATTATTGTATAGTGTCAATCAACAATAAGACTTTTCCCCAAGGGTTGTTGATAAATGGCTTTGGATAAATTCTTAGTTATTTAATTTTAATTTCCAATAATGCTGTGATCTTCAGTAGGCTGTAGAAATCTTCCAAAGTTGGTATTGTGTTTGTATTCTATCTTCTTGTTATACACTTTCTTGAAATTGCAAGTATAGTCTATACTAGATACATCAAACACAAGTTCAGTCCCAAACAAGGCAGAAGATATAAACACAAATATAAATAAAATATAAAATTTAATGACACAAGGTAAGCGCTGTCATGGTTGATAACCGCTTCATCAGACAACAACATAATAACACAATACGGTTTAAAAAGTTATACTGACCAATGAAAAAGGTATCTTAATTAGCAGGAACAATTCCAGTATTTAAAGTGCAAATGTACTATTAATGCTTTAAAGTTCTCTGTTTCAAGAAAGGTTTTAGGTGTCAGCCTTAAAGAACAGAATCCACTTTTGTTCACAGGCTTCTGTCTTACACTTCAGATTACCAGCCCTACTCCCTTCTAATACAGTTTCTAAGACAAGACAAAAAACTTAAAATTATGTCCCTCTCCTGCTGCAATAACATGTTTAGGCAGGGCACTAGTACTTTTGCAATTCCTGATGTCACATACATGCTCCAGGATTCTGTCCTTAAAAGGGCAATTGGTTTACCCAATTTAGTAGACTTCACATGTGACACACTTTGAATAGTAAACAATGTTCCTAGTACTGCAATCTGCATAAAAAGGAAACTCAACAAAACATTGAAATATAGGGTGTAAGTAAGTTACTTGGTGCACTAAAAATATGCTTACATGCCTCACAATGTCTAAATGGAAAACTACCAAACCTCTGAGACTCTAATAGAGGACTACTCTCTTTCCTGTAACAGAGTTACTGTTTAATTGATCTATTATTCTTAAAAAATAAATTAGGTTTGTCACCAACTATACCCCTCAAATCACGGTTGGCATAAAGAATGTTCCAATTCTTCTTAATAATACTGCAACATGTGTTGATATCACTAGAGAAAGTTTGTGGAAATCTAACCTTCCTACCATTAGTTTCTCCCTGTGATATTAGGGATGTTGGTGGTACATCTGAGAAAAAAGGTTTGCCTCTAGTACCTCTGGCAAGAGATACTAACCTTATGCATTCTTCTACCTCTCTCTCACTGTACCCTCTCTCTCTAAGAAATCCTGTTTCAATTTAGCAAAAGCTACCTTTAACTCAGCATCATCACTATGTAACCTCATCAACCTCAAGAATTGTTCCTTGAGGACATTACGTGGAATATGTCTGGGATGCATGGTTTGTCTGTGTAGCAGAGCATTTATCCTGGCATCCTTCCTAAACATACCTGTACGAAAGCATCCCAGTTCAGTCTTGTCAATACTCACTTCAAGAAATGAAATACTAGAATACGAATATGTCACTGTGAATTTTAAAAAAGTTGTAGTGGTATGTAAATAGTCTACGAAAGACAAAAGACTCTGCGTATTGCCTTGCCACATAGTGATGATGCTGAGTTAAAGTCACAGGGAGAAACTAATGGTGGGAAGGTTAGATTTCCACAAACTTTCTCTAGTGATATCAACACATGTTGCAGTATTATTAAGAAGAATTGGAACATTCTTTATGCCAACCGTGATTTGAGGGGTATAGTTGGTGACAAACCTAATTTCTCTTGTAAGAATACTAGATCAATTAAACAGCAACTCTGTTACAGGAAAAAGAGTAGTCCACTATTAGAGTCTCAGAGGTTTGGTAGTTTTCCATGTAGACATTGTGAGGCATGTAAGCATATTTTAGTGCACCTAGTTACTTACTTACACCCTATATTTCAATGTTTTGTTGAGTTTCCTTTTTATGCAGATTGCAGTACTAGGAACATTGTTTACTATTCAAAGTGTGTCACATGTGATGTCTACTATATTGGGAAACCCAATTTCCCTTTTAGGGACAGAATCCTGGAGCATGTATGTGACATCAGGAATTTCAAGAGCACTAGTGCCCTGGTTAACATGTTATTGCAGCAGGAGGGGGACATAATTTTAAGTTTTTTGTCTTGGAAATTGCATTAGAAGGGAGTAGGGGTGGTGATCTGAAGTGTAAGACAGAAGCCTGTGAACAAAAGTGGATTCTGTTCTTTAAGACTGATACCTACCCCGGTATTAATGATATGGTTTCTTTAAAACCTTTAATAACACGACACACACCAAACTAGTAAACGAAATAACCAGGAGGTCCAAGCACACCAGGAGTGAACACAAAAGTCTCAGCTGCAACTGCTTACGCCCATGCACTAAGCATAAAGGAAGAAGAACGATGGAACAACAATCCAAACTGCTTTATTGTAGAACCGCAGATGACCCAGGTTTCGTTCAGTAACGAACTTCATCAGATGGAAGAACTAATTTTATTGATTCTGTTTGGGGTTAATGCTCTGTGCAAGCATTTCCAATTAAAAACTTTCCAGTATTGTGTAAAGGATGTATATTTTATCGATAATAAGATATTTGTTTTAATGTCTTCAGTTAACTGCATTGAATGTCCTTCTGTTATTGTTTTATAGTTTATCAATATTTTGTAAAACTTTGAAATACTGTTTACCATGTGAAAGTCATTATATATGATTTCAAATATGTATTTCATTAATTATTCTACTTAAATCTTGCAAATATGACAGAATACTCAGATCTGATGAAGTTCGTTACTGAACGAAACCTGGGTCATCTGCGGTTCTACAATAAAGCAGTTTGGATTGTTGTTCCATCGTTCTTCTTCCTTTATGCTTAGTGCATGGGCGTAAGCAGTTGCAGCTGAGACTTTTGTGTTCACTCCTGGTGTGCTTGGACCTCCTGGTTATTTCGTTTACTTCTTTAAAACCTTTCTTGAAACAGAGACCTTTAAAGCATTAATAGTACATTTGCACTTTAAATACTGAAATTGTTCCTGCTAATTAAGATACCTTTTTCATTGGTCAGTATAACTTTTTAAACTGTATTGTGTTATTATGTTGTTGTCTGATGAAGCAGTTATCAACCATAAAAGCACTTACCTTGTGCCATTAAATTTTATATTTTATTTATATTTGTGTTTATATCTTCTTCCTTGTTTGGGACTGAACTTGTGTTTGATTCATTGTTTTATTTTAGTTATTTGTCCCATTCTTGGTCGTTAGTTTTTTGGTTTTGTTTCATACTAGATACATGTTTGACATATTCAAATGAGGACCTTCGTTCACATTTAATAATACAACAGCTTTAGTTAAATAAAAAAATTCATTAAATAAAGCTTGTAGAAAGTTATTAATACCATTCCAAACTGGCTTAATTTTAACACAATCAAAGAAAATATTTCTTTTATGGAAGAACTAATTTTATTGATTCTGTTTGGGGTTAATGCTCTGTGCAAGCATTTCCAATTAAAAACTTTCCAGTATTGTGTAAAGGATGTATATTTTATCGATAATAAGATATTTGTTTTAATGTCTTCAGTTAACTGCATTGAATGTCCTTCTGTTATTGTTTTATAGTTTATCAATATTTTGTAAAACTTTGAAATACTGTTTACCATGTGAAAGTCATTATATATGATTTCAAATATGTATTTCATTAATTATTCTACTTAAATCTTGCAAATATGACAGAATACTCTATAAAGTTAGCCAGTCCTGTTGCGGAATTTTATATGTTGTTTTTATTACTTGCATATCTAAAATCTTTTAGTTAATTGATACAATGGAGTCAACAAACAAATCCTTTCTGTTCCCAGTAATTAATAATTTCTCTATATATTTTATGTGGAAAGTTATTTGTGACTATAAATGGTGTTAAAAGATCAAACCAGATTTTTAAATCTATATTTGCATTAATCATTTTCCTAAATGAGTCAATGTAATAATTAATCATACAAGTTTTAGTGGGTTTAGTTATGCTATATTGCATACTAATACATATGTGCCATGGCAAATTGTTTTTATGTTATTTGAAATTTTTTTTGTAAATCAAATTAATTTATTGATAGTACAGTTAGCAATTATTTCCAATTTTCAGAGTAATTTGGACTTATCCATCTGAGATTGTTTTAGATATTGATGATTTTATATATGTTTCTATATCAGGAATGTTTAATCCTCCCTGGTTCCATGGTCTGATATGATGTAGTAAAGCTATTCTGTTTCTTTTGGGAAACCATAAAATTTTATTAGGCATGAATTTATTTCTTTCAGTATATTCCTTTCTGGTAACAGTTTTATTGCCAAGGCTATATATAGGATCTTGGGCAGTAAATCCATTTTTATTAACTGTAGTCTATCTTCAAAAGTTAATATGATTTTGTTCCATTTTTCCACAGAGATTTTAATTGTATTGATGATATTATTGTAGTTTTTTGAGACTAATTCATTATTATCCTTGCATAACTCAATTCCTAGATATTTTAAGGTAGATTCTTGCTTCCCTATGATGTGATCCCCCTTAGTCTGCAGTTCTTTTTTTAATTTAAAAATAAAAATTTTGATTTTGATTTATTGAAATGGAGTACTGAAGTCATGTGAAATTTTTCACTTAATATATCTAATTCTTCTAATGTCTCTTTTGTATTAGATAATGTTAGTAATATATCATCAGCAAATAGCATTATTTAGAATTGTATTGTTCATAAACATCTATTCCTTTGATTTTTATATTGTTACAAATTGAATCTGCCAATATTTCAATAGTGAGAGCAAATAGAATTGGTGGCATGGGACATCCATGTTTAGTGCCTTTTGTTATATGTATAGATTCAGAGATAAAAGGACCTAACTTGAAATACGCTATATTATTTGCATATATATTCTTTAGGAGATTAACAAAGGATGCAGGAAATTCAAATAGCATTAGGATTTTGAATAAATAGTCCCAATTTAAGGAATCAAAGGCTTTCTCTATATCTAAGCCAATTATGAGTGTTTCCTTATTTTCTTTATTAACGTAATCTATAAGAGAAATTATCCTTTTAATATTGTCATGTGTGTGTCTATGATATATAAATCTACTTTGATCATTATTTATTGTTTTGGATAGTGGTATTTTCATTCTGTTAGTTAATTTAGTCATAAATATCTTATAGTCATTATTTAATAATGATATAGGTCAATATGAGGTACAGAGGTTTGGGTATTTGTTTTTCTTTAGGATTGGTGTGATTAAAGAATATCTCCAAGAGGGTGGTATTAAAGCTTGTGACTGAATTTCTAATAAAGTTTTATGGAAGAGGGATAGTATGTTTGAATGTAAATGTTTAGATATTTCCATAATTATGCCATCTATACCTGGAGCTTTATTATTTTTACCCTCTTTTATTATATCTGTAATTTCTTTGTAGGATATGGATGCTTGCAGATCTAGTTTTATTTTTTCTGTTTTTTTATATTAGAACATTTTTCACCTAGATTTAATTGATTGCTAAGTCTATTTTTTTTTTTTTTGGAAATGTTCCATATAGTGAATTCTATAGGTATCAAGAATGTCACCTATATCTAAGACATTTTTCCCTTTCTTTTCATGGAAGATAATTTTAATGTTATTAGCTTTTGATTGCATTTTGATTCTTGTGTATAAATTATGTAGATATTTGGGACAAGTGGCCAAGGTATTAATTTTTAGTTTTTCTAAAGCTAAACTAGTTTTATGTGTTAGAATTTCATTGTATTTATTGTTTAATACTTCTACTTTCTTTTTCATCTCCAAATGATTTTGATTTTTTTCAACTTTTATTGATAAAAGTTTGGATTTTAGATCTAATAATTCAGAATCCCATTCTCTGATTTTTTTATACCAACTTAGGGTTTTACCATATATGTAAGCTTTTAATGAGTCCCATATCATTATCTCTGTGGTGTAATTAATATCTAAGAAGAACTGTAATTCAGATAATAACCAGGGTATGAACTCTTTAATTTTAGTTATATATGCTGGAATTCTGGAGTTAAAGATTAATGGTTTGCACCCATTTTGAAGTTTTAGTATCAATGAATTGTGGTCTGAAAGGGGGCAGGGAGTGATTGAGAAATTAATGATTTTATAGTGTAAGTCATGGGCAGCAAATATTTTATCTATTCTAGTTTGGGTACCAAATCTGTGATCTTGATATGAAAACAACAAAGATTTATCTTCTTGAAATATGAAAGCATCTACAAGATGAAATTATTCTACCCACTTGTTTAAAGCTTTTGATACAGAAGACGTACACAGCAGTCTTTTATTTGTAGTTTCAGAAATATCAAATATACAGTTAAAATCGTTTCCTAATATTAAGTTGCCTTTATAATTATTGGAAATGAAATCCAAGTGTTTTTAACAGTTCCTGTTCCAATGCCTGGGAACCAGCATAGATTGGCTAGGGTCCATATTCTGTTATTATATTTAACTATTACTAATGCCATACGGCCTTCTTTATCTTAATACTTATAAATGATTTCTGGATTAATCACATTTGTTTTCCATAAAATTGTTACCCCTTTTCTCTTTGTCTTATAAGTGGATTGTGCCAATATCCTGTATTCCTTAGGATTCCATTTATAATTGTCATTTGTTTTGAAATGAGTTTCTTGAAGGAAGACAATTTGTGCTTTGTTCAGTTTTAAATATTTCAGTAGATCTGATCTCTTGCTAGGATTGTTTAAGCCAGTGGTATTTAAAGATAATAAAGTTAAAGCCATCTTAGGTTATTTAGACTATGTAGTTTTTGTTTTATTGTGACTATTAAACATTTTCCTCTGATAACTATAAAGTATATGTTTGAGCTTGTAAAGGAAATTATCAGTTTTATACTTTGAGTGTTTACCAATAAAGTATTTTTTTGGTCAAGCATGCTAAAATGTTTTTGTGAAATAAATTTAAATTAATAAATGTTAACAAAATTAAGATCTGCACTAGCCATGACATGAAAATCATTCCTATTCTGATGGATAAACCTAAGTCCATCAGATTATCACTCATACCTTGACAATCCAGAATATCTGAGCTCCATAAATTGAATTATCATATGGAGAATATTTGTAATAGGAATAAGCAATATTTATATTATTTTGAACAGATATAGTACTACTGTAGATTAGACATAATTCTAACACAATATAAATGTCTACTTATTGTATAAGCAATTAATATTTACATGAAAGATAAATGACAAGCAATTCAATCATAGTAAAGTAGGATGTATCATATATAAAACCACATGCAAATATCCAAACCAATATTTGTCCTGTTCCATTTCACCCTTATTGATGAAGTCTTTCAAAACATATTACTTAATATAAATAGATGGTAATAATATTTATACCTAATGTTTATAATGCAATGTATTTTACTGGATATATCAGAAGATATATTTAATTGTTTGCCAGCATTTAAGTAATCTCTTTGCTTGTTGCTAACTTACTTAAAGCATCAAGTTTGTTTTATGTGAATATTGGTGAAAGTTAGTGCATTTTAATTAGCAGTGCATCCCTCTTCCCTCCATTTCCTACACATAAGGATTTTCATATCTGTCATTTCTTATTATAAACATTTGTGAAATTATAGGTTAAAAACAAAAAAAAATCACTTATTGTGATTAATGATTCCAAGTTCCCATTCCATATTCATAAATTGCCATTTTATGACATATACTGAAAGTTTTTAGATTTAAATGGCAACATTCTATTTTGTATAATCAGCAAAGGTTAAACTGAGTGATTATTGTCAATTTAATACTATTTGTTCAGAATGTGATTGTTATATTCTGTGACATTCCTAGTTTAGGCTTCTATTGTTTCCCTTGAACAACTTTATCAGTTTGATGTCATGTATAAAATGTTAGTTATCTTGGTAACAGCTTAAGTATTATGTATGGTCAAAATGGGTTACAAAACCACAATTCAAGTTAAAGCAAGTATATGACTTGTTATGCACATTTACTTATATGAGAAAATCATCATGCTTCCCCTTGATGTTCAGTATAGCATATGTCATTTCTGGCAAGTTAAAAGAGTAGTGTTATTATACACAAGCCCATGTTATTAAAATGAGTGTCTATTGTGAATTTAATACTATTTTTTTCAGAATATGATTGTTACATTCTGTGACATTTCAAGTTCAGGCTTCTATTTTTTCTCTTGAACAATTTTGTCAGTTTGATGTCATGTATAAACATTAGTTACCGCAGTAACTGCTTAAGTATTATATATGGTCACGATGGGTTACAAAAACTACAATTCAAGTTAAAGCAATTACATTACTTGTTATGCATATTTACTTATATAAGATCATCATGCTTCCCCTTGATGTGCAATGTAGTGTATGTCATTTATGACAAGTTAAGACAGTAGTGTTATTATACACAAGCCCATGTTACTAAATCCTGTCTTTAACATCTAAATTCAGCAGACTGCTTCATCTTATATGACGATTATATATTTTATGTCTAGATTTAGTAAAATCATACATTACATAACTATTGTGTTTTTTTTTTTGCTGTTGCTTAGTTATTTGAGAGACCACAAGCTGCAATGCTTATTCTTATTATTAGCTCCTTCCAAGCATGTTTATACAGTCTATTGACTTTAAATTATGAGACTCTTCTAGTATCTTATTTGTTATATTTCCATCCTTACATACACACATATCAGTACTTCAAGCATGGGCAACAATGCCCATCCAGTTTTGTCAGAATACCATTCACTAGTTCATGTGGTGTGTTTCCAGGCTTTTCTTAAAATATCCAAACCAATATTTGTCCTGTTCCATTTTACCAGCCTGTTCCATGCAGTGGCCACTCTGCCAGTGAACCACTCAACACACCTTCCATTCCCGCAGATATTTCCACAAAGGAAATTTGATGATTCATTAGCACTTCCTGGCAACCCCAAACACCCCTAGAATAAGCTATCCCCATAAGTCCAACACGTCTGAAAAAGCTCACCTCCCAGACCACTGCAAAGGGTACTGTACAAGACTAAGTGCTCTTAGTCTTTCACAATAACTCAGACTTCCACTGTTATGTAAGTCCTTAATGTGATTGGACCAAAATACATTCTAAATATAAAATTGCACTTATTATTTTTATTTATTTGTTTTATCAAGAATCAACTTAATAAATAAATGAAGTGTTGGGAGCCCATCAATATGTGTACATGTGATTTAAAGCAGTTCCTTTATTATGTATATATATATATATATATATATATATATATATATTATTTTTTTTAAATCAAAAAATTCATTGCTGAGAATCATCTCAGAGGTTCCTCAGAGTGGTTAAGCATTATCGTCAGTCTGTTTCCATTACCATAGCAACCTGGGAGCATCTGTTTCTGTTAGTGTGTCTGTGTACTGCATACCAGAGACTCGCAATGCACCTAAAGCAAAGCTTCACTTCACTGCAACTTCAAGCCTAAATTCCCTCCCTTTCAATGAGGCAGGAGCCAGGAAAAGAACGGAGAGCAAACAGAAAAAAAAAACCTCCCAACAAGCTGCCACAACAAGAGATAACACATTCTTCCAGCCTTCCCACCTCTCACTCAGCAGATGTATAAGCAAACTATTCTCTGCCAAAATATCCCAAATCACAGTTTTATCCACTCTCTTACCCTGGATCCAGGCTAAAACACCAAATGTCTCTTCCTAATACACAAGCATCAGTAAACTCTGATCACAAGCTGCAAGCCACAGCTTCCTAGAGATGAAAAGGACAACATACAACAGCTGCCAGACACAGCTGTATCCATAAACACCATGTCAGGCTTTATCAAACAGCTCTCAAAGCTATGATACCTGCCAAAATTGATATTAACTACATTTAGACAGAATAATAATGGCATTTGTACTAAGAGCTTGCTACTATTATTTAACCAGGATATACATGACATTTCTAAATCATAATTTAACTGAAGAAGGCATTAGTCTCCATGACAGCATTTTTTTCAAAATACTCTGCTACTGCTATTATATATGATGTTAATTTGTTACATTTGAGTCTGAACTCTGATGAATGGTACCTTGTTGAATTAGTTAATTAATTACTTAAATTATTATAACTAAAATCAATGAAAAATGAACAAGATAAGTATTCATTGAGTTCAAGTAGGGGAATAGAAACTTCTATGTTTGTATTACATGTTGCTTTGTTTGGCTTATATAATGTAAATAGTAACCCATCTTGACCTACCTTTGCTTGTGAAGAATTATTGGACTCTTTGAACATTCTGAATAAATCATTACTGTTTCTCAGTTGTTTAAGAAACCCTCCTTTTTAAAAAAATAAAAACAGATGACAAGTGATGTACCATATCAGTTGACACTTTGAACGATGTAGTTTTGAGTTATTTTTTTGGGACAGCTATCTTGAAATCAGTTTTTTGTTTTTTCTTTCTAGCATCAGTCCAAGGCTTTTTTTTTTTATTCTTTTAAGAGTAGGGGCCATCCATTCCATTTCTTCTGAGATAGACACTATGTTGTTGTTTTTGATGAATATAATAGCTTCTTCTAAGTCATTAAAGGTTCTCATCTCATTGGCAAAAAGTATTTTTATCTTGGCTGGAAAGGCAAGCTGTGCTTTAATGTTATTTTGTTTCAACAGTTTTATTATTGGCCAGACTTTTTTCCTTTGTTCTAGTATTCTGGAAGAATAATCATTGTCAAACCTTATCAGGCTTTGATTGTATTTTAAGGGTGATTTTCTCCAAGCAGATTTTAATATTATAAATGCAATGTAAAAGGTATGCGCAAGGGAACCATGTAGCAACGAGAACAAAAGATGAATAACAAAATCCCAAAAACTGAAACGTGGTGGCTACTGATATCACAGTCGCAGTTCAAACAGTTCAAACAAAGGTATGAAACAACTCATCCATTCAACAGCGGCAAATTGTGGTAGTAAACTCTAATCCATCCATATAAAGACCTCCACAAATCTTCTTAGAATCAGGAACGTTCTTTATTAACATGCAGTAAGCGCTTTCACCCAGACGGCTTCATCAGACTGTAATAGCATGCACAACCAGCAGTCTTAAATATCAAGATCAATTAATCAACAAATAATTTGCATAATTAAACAATTAGACTGTTAAAAGTTGTAATCCACATTATAAAGGCATTTCACCATTAAAATCATTTCACCATTAATATATTAAAAAACATATTCAAGATACATAACGAACAAACTATAGTTAAAACCTCATCTCTTATGTCTTATGTCTTACGGTTAGTTTTCGTCTTTTTAATATTGGTTGTAAACTAACCTTATCATTCAAGTCTGGGATTGAATCTGCTCTGCATCTGACGATCCATCTGAGTTCTATTTCTAAAGTGTAGGTATTAACATCCCCCCCTCTAACATTAGTCTTGATGCACTGCAAAACAAGAAAAGTAAAAGTATGTGTAATATCATTTTCCAACTGATGTCGTGCTAGTGCATTAGTAGCATCCCCAATTCTCATTTTATAAATGTGCTCTCTGATTCTTTCCCTCAACTGCCTGTTCGTCTTACCAATGTAAAATGCTGAACAGGCAGTGCAGGTGGCAAGATATATCACATTGGTTGATTTACAATTCGTACCAGTAAGAAATGAAAAAACTTGTCCTGTTATAGGTTGTTTAAATGTAGTACTATTATTAATGTATACACACTGATTACAACTACCACACATGGTAGTATTCAAACTTGGACGTGTGAAACTATTCCCTGCTTTATGGCACAATAAATTCTTCAAATTAGATTTGTTCTTATATACATATTTCGGTTTAAAACCTACAACCTTACTAATATTATCATCCACACCTAAAATTTCCCAGTGTTTTTCAATAATATTCCTAACATGATATACATCACTGGTGTAGAATATGGGCATGCTTAATCTGATGTTGTTATTCGTAGATACTGATGATTTAGTTTCGATTAATGCACAACTAGCTTGACTCGAAAAATAGGGACAAGCTCTGGTACCCCTTAAGTCGTCTGTCTCAGCAAATGCTGACCTAATCTCGCTATCAGTGTATGATCTGAATAGCAGTTTTTTCTCTAAATTTGAAATCTCCTTCTTGTAACCAACATCAGTTGGGTTTAGTCGAGACGCCCTTATGGCTTGTCCTTTCACTACATTGCCAAAGACATGTAATGGATGCATACTTGTTCTGTGTAACAGTGTGTTTTTATAGCAACTTTTCCTGTGTACTGACGTGTTTAACATGCCATTGCTTAATCTAAAAACATCTACATCTAAAAATGCTATATAATCCCTAGAATAATTCATGGTAAATTTTAAATAACTAGAGGTATTGTTGATAAAATAATTAAACTCATGTAACTGTTCTTCATCGCCCTTCCAAATGAAAAAAAGGTCGTCTACAAATCTTTGATAAAAGGTGACATGCTGTATATACCTTGAACTTGTTTTTAACTTACTTTCCTCCCAAATAGCCATCACTAGGTTGGCGTAGCTATTGGCACAAGAAGTGCCCATAGCTACGCCATCCGTCTGCAAATATAAGCCATCATCAAACACAAAAACATTGTTTTCTAAAACAATTTCGAGAAACAGTGCTAACAAATCAATTTTACTAGTATTCATCGTGGTATGCTCTCTAAAATAGCTTAATATACATTCAACACCACTATTGTTGGGAATGACAGTAAAGAGACTAACCACATCAAATGTGACTAAATAATATGCACTTCCTTCATCCATTGTACTCATGTGTTCATACAGCTTGATCAAAAATTGTTTACTGTCCTTCAATATAGTGTCATTCGCATCCACAATAGGTCTAAGTTCATGCTCTATAAACAATGAAAGGGGTTGTGTCAACCATCCCTGTCCTGAGACAATCGGTCTCAGCGGTGGTTTCAATAAGCTCTTATGGATTTTGGGGAGACATTTTAGTGCAGGAATCAAAGGTTTATCAACTTTAAGAAACTTATAAAAATTTTTATCAATAATATGACACCTATATAAATCATCCAAGGTATCATAAACCCGGAATACTCTGATGATAATTTCATCCATATTAACTTTCCTATAATAACTAGTATCACTCAGCATCTCATAGACACTGAGCTTATACTGTTCTGTGTCCATTATAACAATAGGGCCACCTTTATCAGCCGGTGTGATAGTAATAGACTCATCACTTCTCAATCTGTTCAAGGCTTGTCTTTGTTTAACTGTTAAATTGTACCTCCTCCTATCATTATAGCTAGGCTCTGAAGAGTGATAGTATTTATAGAGATCTTGTTCTACCATCTTCATATAGGTCTCCAAAACAGGATGTAATACCGGTACATACACACTAACAGGTTTATATAAATTCCTAAGTTCATTCATAGTTTCTGTCATACCAAAATCAAGCTTCAATTGCACGTTCCTCACAAACATTTTCACGTCAATCACTGTATCAGTTATGTCACTCTTTCTACTGGGGATAAAAGTTAGGCCTTTGTTAAGGACTTGTTCTTCATCATAACTTAAAATTCTTTTAGACAAATTAACTACTATGGATTCCCTTTCACACTCCACATTTTCTTCAATGTGGGCCCTACCGGTATTGTTTCCGTAACCTTTCGTTTCTGTCGGCCCCTGCTCATGCAGCGTGTTCTCCCCTTGAAATGAGGGGATTGTATAGGGAAAGGGATGTCCCTATTGTTAATATCATTGTCTATATTCTTTCTATATTCAGCAAACACTTTCTTCCTGACTACAGGAGCAATAATTTGATCAGATGGCCGATTATTCTTCTCAGCCACGCTACCTGCATTATTAACCAACCCTATACCTTCTGTTTCTCCTCTCTTATTGTTAACAATATTAACAGAGGGATATAAGTTAACTCTATCAGTTGATTCTTCTGCAGTAACCATAATGTTGGTGCTGGCTACACTATTTGATGCCTTATTCACATCCTCATTACATTCATTAGTGTTAACAAGCTCATGTACAGTTAAAATTTTATCCACATTACTAGTATTGTCTCTAATATAGTCCCGTTTCTCAGCCCTTGCAGGCACAGTCTTAGGCCAAACAAAAATCTGGCCGTTATTAAAGTCGTATAAGTCTCTTTCAATTTTCCGTTTCTTTTGTTCGAGGAGTCGTTTCTCAAAAAGAAAAACGTTCTCCATCAGTCTGTCAATACCTGCTGTGGCTTTAGAGAAAGTATACTTGGACAAAATAGCCTCATGCAGTTCTACAACTTTCAAACGTAAAGCTTCTTCCTCGGTTGAATGAAATTTAATCAAAAGCTTCATATAATCGAAGCTTAACTGCATGTTAAGCTTCTGCCAACTCAATAATAGTTTGGGAAAATTGTTACCTGAACTTGGCATTTTTAGGACTCTCAGTCCTCTCGGAATGATCCGCTTCTGGAGGCAGGCTTCAAAATGATGTCGTTGAAGCTGTAGCCTTTTCAGCTTCAAAAATTCTGTCTCTAAAGTGTCCAGCTCTTCAGCTAAATCCACAAGTTCTTCGGCGTTACCCTCTTCGGATCCACGCAAGTTGTCTGGTTCAAACATCAGCAAAAGATTCTGCTCACCAGAGACGCACTCGTTGAACCTGCTTAATTTCCGGTCCTGCAAACCGTTGGCGTCCGGTGTATACGCCAACTCAATCTCATCTCCAGCATTGGTACATTTAAACAACCTATAACAGGACAAGTTTTTTCATTTCTTACTGGTACGAATTGTAAATCAACCAATGTGATATATCTTGCCACCTGCACTGCCTGTTCAGCATTTTACATTGGTAAGACGAACAGGCAGTTGAGGGAAAGAATCAGAGAGCACATTTATAAAATGAGAATTGGGGATGCTACTAATGCACTAGCACGACATCAGTTGGAAACTGATATTACACATACTTTTACTTTTCTTGTTTTGCAGTGCATCAAGCCTAATGTTAGAGGGGGGGATGTTGATACCTACATTTTAGAAATAGAACTCAGATGGATCGTCAGATGTAGAGCAGATTCAAGCCCAGGCTTGAATGATAAGGTTAGTTTACAACCAATATTAAAAAGACGAAAACTAACCGTAAGACATAAGACATAAGAGATGATGTTTTAACTATAGTTTGTTCGTTATGTATCTTGAATATGTTTTTTAATATATTAATGGTGAAATGATTTTAATGGTGAAATGCCTTTATAATGTGTATTACAACTTTTAACAGTCTAATTGTTTAATTATGCAAATTATTTGTTGATTAATTGATCTTGATATTTAAGACTGCTGGTTGTGCATGCTATTACAGTCTGATGAAGCCGTCTGGGTGAAAGCGCTTACTGCATGTTAATAAAGAACGTTCCTGATTCTAAGAAGATTTGTGGAGGTCTTTACATGGATGGATTACAGTTTACTACCACAATTTGCCGCTGTTGAATGGATGAGTTGTTTCATACCTTTGTTTGAACTGTTTGAACTGCGACTGTGATATCAGTAGCCACCACGTTTCAGTTTTTGGGATTTTGTTATTCAGATTTTAATATTAGTTCTTTGTCCAGAAATGAAAGAAATTTTATAACTATGAATCTAGGTGGAGTATTTGTTGCGTTAGAAGCAGGTTTCTTCAGTGCTGTATGCACCCTTTCAATTCCAAATGAAAGTCCCTTTTTCAAGTCTAAAATTTCAGGAATCCAGGTTGTTAAGAATGAAATAATGTCTTCTCCTTCAGTGTTTTCAGGCAGACCAAAGATCCTTATGTTGTTTCTCCTTTCCCTGTTTTCTAAGTCATCTATTTTGTTAAGCACCCATGTATTCTGTTTAAGCAGAAATTCTTTTTGGAATTCTTCCTCTTTGAATCTCTCTTCAATGTCATTTAGAGAAGTGTCTATATTTGTTATTTTTGTATAGTGTTGCTGTAGTTCCTTAAGAGTATCAGTCTGCTTTTGAGAATTTAATTTGAGGTTTTCTAAGTCATTTTTAAAGTCATCCATATTCAAAGATAGTCCCTGTAAGGTAGATGTCATCAATTGCAGTTCTTTTTTCAAAGCAACATCTGAATGAGAATTATTTGAGTTGTTCATATTCAGTGACTCAATATATCTCCAAGTTACTTGACAGGAAAATGTTTATATATCTCCACCAAAATTGATATTTGTGTAGTTTAGTAGTTTATCTATAGATTTCTAACATTTTAAACTTGAAAATAATAAAATGTTCCTATATTATTATACTAGTTTATGGAGCTCTCAAAGTTTACTGCTCTCAGTTGGCCATCTAGGCTCTGCCCCCATCTAGAACATTTCTAATATGATTTTGGTAATATGTAAGAAGAAGGACAGAAGCCCATTTACAGAGAAATGTTAAAAAAATGGATGCAGCTAACAGCATAAAAAAAAAAAGATTAGGTAAACCATGTAGACCCAGTGATGGCATCATTAAACAGAGTTTCCAGATAATGTATTGAATTCAAACAAGTGAAGAAAGTCAAGTGTGTTTCCTGCTAATAAAGCCAGAGAGAGGTAGAATGATAGTATTTGCAGATAAGATGTCCTTCCCTTAGCTGTAGGAAAACTTGAAGGATCACTGATGAAGGAAAATAATCAGAAAGAAGCTTTGTAGTCCTATTTATGGTCTATTTATGGATGGTAATAAATAGTAGCCATACTGGAACTGATTTGAAATTATAAGGTTAAATACTTAAATAATGTGTGCACTGTTAGTGATAAAGCAGTTTACATATAACCACCCTACTAAGAGGTTATCTCTCCTTTACATATGGAGTCTTAACATCCCCTATCCTTTCTGACCTATTATACATTTGCAAGTCTAAAGGTAGAATGAACATCCACTCAAAGGACCTCAATCTCTTTTGCAACATAAATAGGATATTTTGGAGGAATATATATGTATCACAGAGAATACCTTTTTCTATGGAGCCATCTTCCACTCTACATAAAGCAAAGTACTTCTACTATATTCAAATTTAATTTGGATGAATCGATGAGAAACTACAAAGTCACCCTTGGTTTGGCACCCATGTCTGTGATGGACAGGGGAAAATTTTACATACCCTTGCTCTGCCCACCTCTGGATTACGCATGCAAAAAAGGGCCAAAACAAGCATGAGAATGTAAGGCTATTTTTTTAAGTTCCTCAAAAAGCAATAGATGTGTTTATTTTATTCAATGCTTCATTGATTTCTATGTCATTGATTATATCAAACATTTCCTAAACTCATTATACCATTTGGTCACTGAACTGTCTGAAAAGGGTCCTTGGAGGAGTATTCTTACAGTCAACACATATATGTATATATATATATATATATATATATATATATATATATATATATATATATATATATATATATATTAATGTAAGTAAATAAATAAATTAATAAATGTACATACCTTTGTTGCAGAGAAAATCAGAAGGCTTTAGACTCTATTCAACTTACCAGGTACTCAGATTTAGATTCTAATACACAGTAGTATCAGGGGGTGCTGTCCTTCAGGTGAGATAGTAAACCAAGCTCCCATCTACCTCTTTGGTGGTAGTTTAGATTATTGTAAATGATGTCATTATACTTGCTGAAAAGAATAAGGCTATATTAGTAAATAAAATTATTCAATTACGTTAATAAAAATAAAATCTTATTCTCCATATATCTTTTCCAAAGTAAAGTACTTTCAAACTACATATTTCTTTGACCACTATCCTACTCCTCACATTTTATCAGCCATTTAATTTCATTAATCACTGTTATAGTAACTTAATATCTGCTGTTAAAATGCATTCATATACCCCAACTGTCAAGTGCACTGTAATAATAAATTGTCAATTATCAATTTTGTAAAAAGTTGCTTTTGATACTTGCTGCTGCTGTTGCTGCAGTTATTGGTTAATTAGTTAGTCAAGTCCAACTCTTTGTCATCTCAAGGACTTCAGTACATCAAAGCTGTCAACACTGCTTCTTTAAGTTCTTACAGATCCATATCCCCTGCTTCAGTAAAGCTGTTTATTTGTTTTGTATTAGCCTCTACCACTCCTTTCTCTTTTTGCCTTTGATCTTTTCTATTATCAGTGTCTTCTCTAGTGAATTTCTTTTCACATTATAAGAACAAAGTGTTTGAGCTGAATTCTTTTTTTCACATTATGAAGGCAAATTATTTCAGTTTTACTGTAATACCTTCCAATGAACAGTCTCAGTTTATTTCCTTAAGTATTGAATGATTTGATCTTCTTGCAGTCCATGGAATTTAACACTACAGTTGAAAAGCACCATTTTTTGTGCACACCCTTATCACAGTCCAGCTCTCATTTCCATATGTTATAATTGGGAATGGTATATCTTTGACTATACAGAACTTTGTTGACAATATGTTTTTGCCCTTTAAAATCTTATCCAGATTTGCCTTAGTTTTCCTTTCAATAAATACAAGCTTTTGATTTCAGGGATGCAACCACCATCTGCAGAGCCATTTAAACACCATATAATTATAAACAAGTGGTATGTATGGATGACATACATTTATTTATTTGTCTGTGTATTTATTTATTTATTTGTTTGTTTGTTTGTTTGTTTGTTTTCATTTTGAGCAGCAAGCCATCTTTTGTTCTTTCTACTGTCACCTTATTCAAAAGTTTTTTTTTTTAATTCTTCCTTACTTTCATCTGCATGTCTAAGGCTGTTGATATTTCTCACACTAATTTTGATTCCTTCATCTGATTCCTCTAACCTAGTACTTTACATGACATATTCAGCTTATGAGTTAAATAACTACAGTAATGTTATCTAAAGACATGCAAGGGGATTCAATAAAGCCTACACAATAATTTTGACCTTGTGTGCATATTCAGTAAACTCCTCATAGCAGGGTGCACCCATGCTCAAATACAGAAACTTTCATGGCATGCAAATTACAGCATAAGTAGCTGAATTTTATGCTAATGAAGCAAACCAACTCAGTGGAGTGATTCAACAAGCTCTAAAAAATTGGGTAGACTCTGTGTTCGTGTTGGCCGTGTATTCCAAAACTTTCCAAATACACCCACAGAAAGGAGTCTACACAAAAATGAGAGCAAATAAAAGCTCTTACATTTGTACAGAACTAACCTTAACATGTAACACTACAAGTATTATTACCTATTGTACCATGACCCCCCCAAAACGTGCACGCTGATTGGCCAGCGTGCCCGTTGTAAATCGAGTTATACTAATGGAAAAAGGTCCGGTCGTCCGGACTTTTTCCATTAGTATAACTCGTTTTTAAACACTGTACTATTAAATGGGTTTAACATAGCGAGACAGTTTAAAATAAGCAACGGAGATCTCCGTTGCTTATTTAAAGCTGTCTCGCCATGTTAAACCCATTTAACATAGCGAGACAGTGTTTAACGGAGAAAGCAAGATCTCCGTTGCTTTTTTTAGTGTTTCACTATGTTAAATGAGTTTAACATAGCGAGACAGTTTTAAAATAAGCAATGGAGATGTCCGTTGCTTATTTTAAAACTGTCTCGCTATGTTAAACTCATTTAACATAGCGAACACTAAAAAGCAACGGAGAGCTTGCTTTCTCCGTTGCTTTACCACAGCTCTGATGTACCGCAGGCGCCAGGACATCAGAACTGCCGCGGATGCCAGACATCTGCGGAAGGGCAGTAAACAGGCATTATACTATGCCATTATTTAAGAAAAGTAATAGTTTCTTTTCTTAAATAATGTCATATAATAGCAATAACTCACTTCTGGTGGGTAATGCTAAATTTACCACGGTTGCTTTGTTTGGTCCGGGCCGCCTCGACCAAACCACGCCAACCATGGGTAAATTTAGCATTACCCACACCCAGGCGTGGGTTATTGCTATAATAACATGTTGCAGATGTTAGAAAATCACAGTAACAAATATGAAAAAAACATTTTTATGTACCATGACATAAGTGCAGGTTTGCTCCCCCACCTCCAAATGAAGAATAAAGTCATAAATAATGCAGACTGCTAAAAATGTTTAAATGTCATGAAATAGACTATTATACTGTAATGTAAGCATATGCATTATGTAGCTGATTGATTACAGTCCAATTTTATTAAAAAATGTATTCCTCTGTTATAATATTGGGCTTCTGTGCAGTTTCCCTGGCTACACAGTTACTAACCATGTAGATTCCAGGCTGTCAGCACTGTGAATATGCAAATGAGATCAAAATTCATTAGAATTGTTGAATCTCAAAAAAAGTAACAGTATAAGGATGTTCACTTCATGAAGGCACTTCCACAGTGTTCATGTTGAATACATGGCACCAGGGGGACACTTGCAGAGGTGCACATGTGAAGGGTGAAAGTGCATGTGAGCACAATTCCCAAATTCTGTGTCATCCTCATTATTTGGTTGTTAAAATGTGTGGTCTCTGTCCATTTTATTTTTTTTTTTTTACATTACCATTGTTTGTGTGATATGGCACTTAGCACAACCATGAGAAACAGAGGAAGGAATGGCAGGTTTCTCTGGGTTGTTATGTAACTATTCTTATGGCAGCACATGTATGTGTTAGGGATATAATATAGATAGTCTTGGGTTCGACTACAGGGTGTGCAACCTTTCCTTCACTTTTTATGGTCCATGTTTGCGTGACATCACAGCAGCAGAAGAAATATCAATTTTGCCTATGCTGACCTTATTTATGTAAAGGTGCGCAGAGGTGTGCATAGTGCACTAATGAGCAAGCACCGGTATGTTTAATAGATGTTAATTATAGCATAAGCATGTAAATTGCATGTTAATCAACAAATCCAACATGTTGGAGCTATTCAACAATGTATAAAGCATCTATGTAGCCCTCCATTCTGGTTTTTCCTCAATTCTTCAATACCACTGGAGTAGAGACAAGGAAATTTTAGCTGACACAATGTTATGGGCTGCTGCAGCTATTCTACATCTGTATGTGCTAGAGGCAAAAGCCAATGCTACTGGTACTGCTGGCAATAGGCCTAGGTCGAGAAGGAGATGAGTGTTTCAGGCCCAGAGTAACTTTCCAGGTGCAACATGAGCTGGAGATTGTAGAGTGCTCCATGGTGGGCAGAGACACATTACAAGACTTCTGTGAGCTCTGCCACCCTCAACCCAGAGCCAGAGCCAACTGAGGTGAACCCATCCCAGTAGAAATTAAGCTATATGTAACCCTTAGAATATTAGCTACTGGTACTTTTCAAAGACCAACTGGGGACATGATGGGTGTGTCACAGGCATTAGCCTCCAGGATCTTCCACCAATTTCTGGATGCTATGCTAATGCCAATGAGCTTATATTTTTCTTCCACAGTTCTGAAGAGAGGGACAGCAATATGGAATGTTTTACCATGTAGTGCACACCCTGAAATACTGGGTGCCATAGAGTGCACTCATGTACACATCAAGGCACCACCTGGTGAGAGCATGGTAGAATCTACATTAACCGCAAGGTATACCACTCTATCAACTGCCACATAATGTGTAATGTCCAGGAAAATATATTGAATAAGTGTGCTGGCAACCCTGGCAGTTATGACTCACATATCTGATGTACATCACAGCTCTATCAGATGTTTGCCAAGGGGGGACATCCCACACGGCCATTTACTGGGGGATGCTGGTTATGCCCTGGAACCATGATTGATGACACCCATCAGAAGTGCCCACACACTCATGGAAGAATGCCATAATGAGGCACATGCTCAAACTAGAAACATCACAGAGCATGTGTTTGTGCTTCTGAAGTCACAGTTCTAGTGCCCAGATATATCCTGTGGATCCCTGCAGTATAATCCATGCACACGTACACAAATATTCAGAGTATGTGCTATGCTCCACTGTCTGATCCTGTGGAAACAGCTACAGCAGGATCAGCAAGGAAAAGGGACACACATCCCCCCACAATGCCTAGGTCACACAGCCACAGTCAGAGTTCCTGTAGGCAGATGTATGCATGTTTTCTTTTTATTGTCCAGTTCCTTTGTATGACATAAAAATACATGTGGAAACATTGCAAACTAAGGGCACAATATAACTATATGTGATATATTTACAATGCATCCATTTGTCCCCCCAAACCACCCCAAACAAGCACTACAACCCTGGGGTCTCTTTACTTTTCTATGCATATATCAATCACAATATAAAGTGTTACATATAATGTTGTGTGCTCACCCATGGACAGGGCCACTTGGTTAAGCTCACAGCCTTGCTCTGCAAAGGTCAAACAGCCAAGTATGCTCAGTAAGGGTACTTGTGCTGTTACACAATTAGGCTTCCAAACAGCATACTGTTATTAGGGTACTAGCCTCAGATGACACTATGAAGCAATGTACTTATGCAGGCCTCCCAAATTCTTGTCTCCTACATGGCCTGTCAATGTCAACTACTTTAAGTTCACCTGCAGTCCTGTCAAAATGAGACTTGTGCCATGGCATGTGTGATAAGTACTGTGTTCTATAGTCTGTATCTTTAGATAGGTAGAGGCTCTATTCTCACTGCAGTCTACTGTGTGTGTGTGTGTGTGTGTGTGTGTGTGTGTGTGTGTGTGTGTATGTGCGTGTGTGTGTATGTGTGTGTGTGTGTGTGTGTGTGTGTGTGTGTGTGTGTGTGTGTGTGTGTGTATGTATGTGTGTGTGTGTGTGTGTGTGTGTGTATGCGTGTGTCTAGACAGAACAGCAAAAGTGTGTATCCCACAGTTACCTCTCCAATGGCATGGCTTGCCAGTTTTTGAGACTTACACAAGCCTACACATCCATTTCATTCAGGCCTCCCAATCTCTTGTCTACCACATGGCCTGCTGATGTCATCTAATATACGTTCACCTGTAGTCCTGTCAAAATCATACTTGTGTTGTGGCACTTGCATTAATTCCTGTGATCTGTAGTGTGTGTACTTAGATGAGTAGGGGTTCTATTCTCACTTCAAATGGGGGGTGTTTGTGTGTGTGTGAGCTGTTGCTGGACTTTGCAGTGAGCCTTTTACAGTAGCCTGCAGGACACTGTTATCTTGTCCTCAGCAGACATTGCTGATGTCATCCTCTATAAAGTGTTGTCTGACACACTCCAAGTCAGACTTTAGCCATGCTGCTTGCGTTATGTAGTCTGTTCTGTTGTCTGTGTACTTAGATAGGTAGGGGTTCCTTTCTCACTGCAGTCTAATGCGGTGGTGTGTGTGTGTGTGTGTGTGTGTGTGTGTGTGTGTGTGTGTGTGTGTGTGTATGTGTGATGTGTGTGTGTAAACTATTGCTGGACATTACAGTGCACCTTTTGCAGTAGCCTGTGGGACACTTATCTGGTCCTGAACAAACTCATATCTGTTGTTACTAGGTTATACAGTAAGCAAAAGGAGCTGCTGTCTATAAACCCAAAATTGAGAACCCAGAACTGGAAGATCATCCCTTCAGCCTAAACAAGCAAATAAGACAACTTGTGTAATCTCTCACTTCAACCCTTATTTTTCTCTTTTTGGGGGGTTGTTTTTATTCCCCACCACAGCACAGCAGAGTAGACCTGAGACATGTGATTCACCTGCCCCCACTACACCAGCTATGTCACCAAGGCCCAGCATGTCTGAGACACAACCTGGTAGCACCCCTTGTGCTGCTCCAGCACTACCTGGCCTCTCAGGTACTTCTGCCATGGCGGACAGGCCTGTGGTTTCCTCCAGGAGCAGTGGCAGAGGTGGTGAGTTTCTCACCCATGACAAACTGCAAGGGATTGTGCATAGGATTGTGCACTGCATTGTTGGATTCATGACTATGCTGAATGGAGACAATGTTCTCCATCTTTGTATTAAACAACACAAGGAGATGCAGACATCAAATACTGCATCCATACGCACAGTGAGGTGACAGTAATAACAGTCAGCTGTGTGAGGACTCATTTCAAACTGTCACCCAACTTGACATCCATAGGTTCTCAATGGCCCCACCCTCACCCAAACCATGGTGTTCAACCACCTCATGTGTCCTTCACCACCCCTGTCTCTTGCCTTGTTTGTCTTGTCTGTCTACAATTGCTTCCTCACCTGCTCAACTTACCATACCCAGACATTCCTACTCCCCTTCCCCAACATTCCCCTCTCTGTCTCTCTCTCTCTCTTTCAAACAAAGGGGGGGGGCACAACAGTGAGAATCTAGTCATCACCGAGTGGATTGCCATTACTGTCACCTCACTGCACTGTTGGCTGCAGTGCCTGACGTCTGAACCTCATACAGGTACTCTGCATGAGGATGGCGAGGAAGACCTCCATCTGGCATAGGCAGGAGCCAGCAATGCAGTGCACAGTCCTACGCACAATCCCTGGCAGTTCATCATGGATGATAAACTCACCCCCTCTGCCACTGCTCCCAGTGAGAGCCACAAGTTTATCCTCCAGGGCAGAACTACCTGAAGGGCTGGGTAGTGCAGGGGTGGTAGAGAGGGTGCTACCAGGTTCTGCACCAGAAATGCTAGGCAGCGATGCTGTAGCCAGTGGAGTGGGAGAAAGTGGGTCCCATGGGACAATCTTAATCTTCTGTGCTGTGGGAAAGACAAAAAATAAACAAAAAAAGAGAGAGAAAAGGGTTGGATGAGAGAAAAAAAGACAACATTAGTAACTTCATATGTGACATACAAAGCATTGATACAATTATTTCACTCTATTCTGCTACCTTTACTTTTAACACTGCAAACTACTCCTAACAAGTTTCTGCCTTACTTTCAAGACTACTCAGTTTATAACAAAGGCACGCTATAGTACTGATTGTAGTCACCAATCCTTGATGTGTGCATATATTGCACATACTGGTGTTCTAATTATACTGATTACAGTTTACAGAATATCATTTATGCCACTAGTATAAGAGTATGAATTTGCATTCCAGTAATGATGAAATCCTAACATTATTGTATAGTTGGGAAATGTGGTTCTTGAACCTACAGCTGATGACTACATTAAAATGCTTACTGTTCATTTGTCCTACAGACTACTACAGTTTAGAGATACATGCTCACTTTTATTTCAGAATATTGCACTATTGCATTATACTACAGGCTAAGGCATGAATAATTTATTTTACAATTGGGATATGCATGCTCAATTTGATACAACTCTGGTCCTTAACTTTTAATGCTACAAAATTACTATACAAATTACTATTATTACTAAAATACTATTTAGACAGTACTGTTCTGATGTGTACATACACCTGCTTTGTGCATCCTTACTAGACACACTGCATGGGACCAAACAGTTCAGTCTCACTCATCAGCAGGTGTGAAAAAACAGAATAGAACAGAACATCATTATGAATATCAGTCTTGAATATATTCAGCTTTTAACTCTTAAAATTACTCACTGAAATTGGTATTTACACATCTGTGGATGTCCCCTGCCCAACATTCCGTGATCCAAATGTCAAGGGTATCCCACATCCTCCTCCAGAGGTCATCATTTTGATGTCTGCATTGCTCACCTGTGCAGGGGATACCTGTTGCACTGGTCAAGGCCTTAGCAACACGTTTCCAGGCTTCAGATTTATATTCTGAGCCTGAATAGTTGCACTGCAGCAACATGGGCTGATGCTCCTTAACTAAGAGTCCAACAAAAATCTTGGACTCCTGGACACCTCAATACTGCAGCCAAAAGTGTACACCCTCTCCAGCAACTCCAGATATGTCTGCCATAGTTCAAGCTCAATTTCTAATGAGCATTTCCTGCCAATTGCATTTTATATGCTGCTGTTTCCCACCTACTGCACATCTCATTGCTTACTAAGAGTGCAAGCATTTTGGATTTGCAACATTTGAAAATGCTGTGCATTGCTTACCATCATGCAAACATGGTAGGTGAGGGTGCTCACTGGCGGGCATCGTGTTTGCATGATAGTGAGCGATGCTCATCAGTGGTGATCAATGTAATTTCAAGATTATGAGGTATACAGGCACTTGTGTAAATGGGCTAGTCAAATGTACCACATATACAGTTCTTCTACACTTACAGCTATTACAACAAGAAGGTTGAGAAAACAGTTGTGTATAATAATAAAAGAAGACTTGGCAAAAGGAAACTGGAACCAGGAAAGTTCCTTTTGCCAAGTCTTCTTTTATTATTTTTCAAGTGTGTTTCATTAAAACAGTTGTGTACGTTATACTTAATTGCTATAATCTGCAATCTCACAAGAGTAAAACAAACTTGCACACCCTGTACTAGAACGCAGGACCATCTGCACTCCACACCTATACTTAACACCTGCTGTCACAGGATTAGTGAGATGACATTTCCTATCTTAGTAGTTATCATAATGTTCTCACTGTTAAAGGCTACACCATTTACCATGGTTGCACAATGCACCATATCATTAAATGAATGCATCTGGTTCATGTGTGTGGCTGTCTGGGTTCTGCCTATACCCTGGGTGGTCTATTCCTCCAGTTTGTGTGCTGCTGCGCTTCACTCAAACCAGATGAGCACAGCTAAACATGTTTATGCCAAGCAGCGCATCATGCAAACATTGGCAAAAGAAAAAGAAAAAAGGAATTAAAACACAAAAAGCAGACTGTCTACAGTTTTGCAGAATGTCCAGATATTTGCATCATATTTTTGGCCTGTTCCTTGTAAAATGTGTGGTCTGTTGTGAAATCACTGAAGATTGCAGCCAACATATAATGACATAAATTTCTGTTCCATTCTTCATATCCTTCAGAAAATGCATGCTTCCCTCTGTCATCTCGTTACATTTGTGTTTGACCACATTAATGGCAATAAAGGGTTGTGTGGAACAATCCACATTCAGTACACAGGTTTTGAATGCAGGAACACCATGGTGAGCCGAGAAACCGTGCTTACACATGATGCACATCATTAATATTCATGGCATAATGCCATGCGATAAGCAGTATCTCTTATGCAAATACACTCCATGTAGGCTCTGTGCAGAACCTACATAGAGTTTATTGAATCCCAAGGGATGTACATTTTCCCTATTCTTGAACCAGTCAATTATTCCATTTTTGTTCTACCTGTTGTTTCTTGTTCTGTACAGGAAAGGTAACCCAGTATTATTTCTCTAAGAACTTTCCTCAGTTTAATATAGTCTGCACAGGCAAAGGTTGCATAGTAGAGAATAAAGCAGAATAAAGTAGAAATCCTTTGCTTCCTCTGTTATCCAACAAATGTTCACAATTTGATCACTGGTGCCTCTGTCCTTTCTAAAACAAGATTAGACATCTGACAGTTTTTTTCCATATATTTCAGCTTGCCAGGGGTTTCTTTGTCCTTCCTTAATTTGGCAATAATACTGGAGTGGAAGGCAATTACCTTCTCAGGTAGACTGTGTTTTGTCTGGTCTCTCTGCCATGACCTGCCCTTCATGGGTGTCCCTACAAGGTACAGTTCATAGCTTCACTGAAATACACAAGCATCTTCACTATACCAAAGCAATAGTGCAAAAGAATTCCATTGATATATATTTATAAAAACATATAATATTTGTTATTCATGCTGCGGTAGCGTTGTCGCCTCACAGCAAGAAGTTGTCGCGTTCGATTCTCAGCTAGAGCATCTTCTGTGTGGAGGCATGCGTGAATGGGCGTGCCTTCGTTGAAGGTTGTGCGTCAGGGCTGGTAACTCGGCATGTAAAAATCCACTACCAAACATTAGCGGACTGGAGTTCCGCTGTGGCGACCCCTAACCGGGATAAGCCAAAAGATACAACATACAACAACATTCATTATTAAATTATCTAACTTATTACAATTAGTTATTTTGCAGCATTTTGCCAAAATCCTTCAATATGGCTAGAAGTCATAAAAATATCCTCAATTGTTTCTTCCTGTGACATCCCCATGCTGGGACAGTAATCAAGGAGCCTGAATCCTTACCACTGACACTGAAGAGGGACATTCACCTGGAATACAACCGGATACACTCAGTATTTCCAGATGTAGACCTCTCTGCATCAGGCACAATTTTCCTTAAGAGCACACAGGGTACACAGTCAGCCAGGGGTCTGGGTGTCTCTATCTTTCTCTCCCTAGGTCCACAATAAGGCTCCACACTGGTACAGCTGCAGAGTTAAGTCCTCTGCTGAGTGCCAAACCCAAGTCCTCCACCACTCTCTTTGTGAAACCAGTGCTTTGTGTACCTGCTCCAAGAAGCTGACACACACATAAACACACACATACACACACACACACACACACATGCACACACACGCACACACATGCACACACACGCACACATGAACACACACACACACACACACACACACACACACACACACACACACACACACACACACAGACACACACACACACATGCACAAACACTGGCACAGATTTACCTGGTTGCCCCCTCCTGCACAGACTATAATGTAGTTATCATTGCCACCAGGCACTAAAAAAGTCAGCTACTTAAGGCTCTTACAAGGGTACCCAGTTATACAGAGTGAAATCCATGTTAATACAAATGGTAGTGTTGACAAAACAGCAAGGCTTTCAGGAGTGGCCAGAGTTATCACCAAATAAATATATGCATGTTCTCTCAAAACTTAAATATTTTTCTGAAAGGACCACCCACAATGAGAAGTTTAAACATATTTAATAATAAATAATAAAAGATCATGAAAATACTAAATATCTAGTTAAAGTATACACCAGAGTTTCAGTCACAAGAATATTGAAAACAATACAGCTAGAAAGAGTCACACAGTTACAGAAAAGCAGTACTTCTAATCTCTCTATATTTTCCTGACTAATCTAAAGAGAATTACCGTTCCTTAGTTAAGTTACTTTCTACCACAAGCGAAGATGCTGTGGGTGAGTGGTCATTGTTGTCAGATCCAAGACAGAATACAGAATGCTTAGAGCAAACTCCTGCTAATATATAAATATTATCATTGGCTTACAGAATGACATCACACACATCTGGTCACCTGACTCTGTTTCCCATGCAATCACTAACACTAGAAGCTGATAGGATTTTAGCACCTATTTGTTACCATACACACAGATATAGCTTTGCTCTGATCTCCTGGAAGTCATAAAATCATAAAACCATTTCACTCTTCCTACAGGAGCTAACAACTATTCTCTAGCATAGACGTTGCATCTCTGGCTCCATTCAAAATTGTGGGATAACAACTTTATGACTTAAACCATAAATTTATTTAATTTCAAGAATGTTTTGCAAAGTCTGGTGGATTAAGATTAACCTCTTCACTTTCAGTATATGCTGTTACAATGTATACATTTAAACAGTTACAACAATGCATGTACATTTATTTTCTTTCCAGCAAGGCACAATGTGGATACATTTAAACACAAACAAACCTTACAAATACATTGTCAGCACAATCATCTGTACAAATCAGTGTGATATACAAATGACATATAATTATTTACAAAATTTCAGCTGTGCTGGCATATGATACAAATCCACTGCCCTATTTCTCATGGCATGACTGGCAGAACAAAGATGTTAAGAAGGAATTTGCAATAGCAAAGAATAGGGCATTGGAGGCACTCTACCAACTTCTGGAAAGTGACTCAGTAAGGGGCACAAAGAAACTATATCAGGTTGCAAGGCAAAGACAGAGAGATAAAGAAGATAGTCATACACCATTCATAAGAGATGCCAGCAACAACCTGCGCACCAGCCCAGAGGACATAAAAGGCAGATGGAAGAAGTATTTACAGCAGCTTCTGAATAAAGAAAACCCCACAAGTTGTACTGTCCCAGAAACAGCCTATGATGAGAGAAGAAGAGGAGCCCACCCTAGAAGAAGTAAGAACAGCACTAAGGAAGATGAAGTCAGGGAAAGCATCAGGCTCAGACAAGGTCACAGCAGATATGATAAAGATGCTGGGTGAGATAGGGGAGAAATGGCTCTTGAGGGTACTAATAGCAGTGTGGAGAGAAAGGCGTATCCCAGATGACTGGAGAATAAGCATACTCATGCCAGTGTACAAGAACAAAGGGGACATCCACAACTGTGGGCAGTACAAAGGCATCAAACTCCTATCACATTGCATGAAAGTTCTGGAGAGGGTGACTGAAAAACAGATACAGAATGTAAGATGGGAGATGAGCAGTTTGAATTCAGATCAGGATGCAGCACAACTGACCCGATGTTTGCATAGAGACAGATACTTGAGAAGAAGCCAGAGATAAGGAGAGAGTTCAACAGGGCATTCCAAGACTTGGAGAAAGCATATGACAAGGTCCCATGATAGCTGATCTGGGCAGTAGTGGTGGTGGTTTGAAGTCCCAGAAACATTGGTAGAATTAGTGCAGGCTATGTACAAGGACCCAATGAGTCAACTAAGGACAGTGTTCGGCCTCACCGAGGGGTTCCCAATGGGTGTGGATTTACATCAGGGTTCAGCTCTGAGCCCACTGCTGTTCAAACTGGTGATAAACTACATTAGCAAACAGGTTGGAGGGGACAGATCAAAAAAAGCTGCTGTATGCAGATGATGTGGCAGTACAGGCAGACTCTGAGCTAGAACTTCAGCCAAGGATAGGAGAATGGAATTTAAATCTGAAGGCACATGGGATAAAAATAAGCACAAATAAGATGGTGGTAATGGCAGCAAATTGGGAAAACCAGAAGAAGCTAAGAATAGAGATAGAAGAGAAGATAGTGGAACAGGTAAACAGCTTCAAGTATCTGGGAGGAGTAGTTGAGGAGAAGGGTAGCCTGAATGAAGAGGACAAAGCTAGAATCAGAGAAACTGCAGCCAACTGGCATAGAGTGTCAGGTATAGTCTATGACAGGAGAGGGACAAAGCAGCTGAAAAGTAAGGTGTACAAGACAGTGGTGTGACCAGTACTACTGTATGGTACAAAAACCTGGGCAGTAAAGGCAGAGCAGCTGAAAAAGCTAGAGGTGATGGAGATGAAGTGCCTGAGAAAGGTGATAGGATGCACACTGTGGAACAGATGAAGAAGTGAGGACATACGTGCAGAAGCCAAAGTAGCTCCAATTGCAGAAAAGATCAAAGAAAACAGATTATGGTGGTTTGGGCACATGTGTAGAATAGCAGAAGACAATCTGGTGAGGAAGATTAGGGGACAGACAGGAAAAAGGTAAGAGGAAGTGAGGATGTCCAGCAAAGATGTGGATGGATTGTGTGAAAGAAGATCTGTGACAGTCAGGCATGAGTGTTGAAGAAGGCAGGAGTGTGGCACTGAATCAAGAGAATTGGAAACCTGACCCCATGTAGAAAAATGGGAAAAAGGGGCTGCTGATGATGATGATGGCTGACAGTACCTCCTATCATTACACTTCCTGTGGTCAATCTCTAAATCAATAGACACATTTTTCCTGTAACTTACAATGCATTTATGCATTAACTGACAATGTATTATGCATTAATCTCAAGGTAAAATCTTAAATACTAATTCCTACTCCACCTCTTTCCTTCACCACTTCGTAGCTTCCATTACATCTCCTTTGTATTCTGTCTTTTCCTCAACCTCTCCAAAGCCTATGATACTGTTTCCTACTCCTTTCTTCTCTCTAAACTCAATGATCTAGATCTCTCTGCTCCTTCCCTTGCTTGGTTTCCAGCTACCTTTCCAATAGGCAGCAATCTGTCAGATGGCTCACTTCCTGCTCCTCTTTTTTTCCCGTAAAATCTGGTGTCCCCTAAGGATGCATCCTAGGCCCCCTGCTGTTCAATATCTTCATAAATGACCTCTGTACCTCATGCAAACAATCCTCCCTCATTCAATATGCCGATGATTCTACACTCATCTCCATCTCCAACATCTCTGACCTCTATACACACACTCAAGACTCTTTCCTGTCCGTAGAAATGTGGCTTACTGAAAATTAGCTCATCTTAAATCCAAAAAAAAAAAAAACTAAATTCTTACTATTTGTTTCTCGACCTCTCTATCACCATAAATCTACCTTTGTCATTGTATCCCATGACAAGACCACCATCCAAGCCGAACCCCATACTAACCTCCTAGGTACAATTATCGATGATGAACTTAAATTTAACTTGCATATTCAGCAAAATATCAAAAAACGCACCAGAAACTAGGTCTACTACACCAAAATAAGAAATTGCTTAACTCAGATGCTAGACTCTCCCTAGCTCAGTCTCTCCTCCTTCCCTCCCTTCTCTATGCAACCTCTATCCTCACTTCCAATCACTCCACATATTTATCTAAACACCAACAAACTTACCACAAAGTAGCCAGATTAGCCACTAATTCTCCTCACAATTCACACCACTGCCTTGCACTCAACTCACTTAAATTGCTAGAATTCCCCCAATAACTCCTACTGTCTCAATTTCAAATCATACATTCTGTTCTATACAAACCTACATCCTGCCTCTCTCACTTCTCCCTTGTATCCTATTACACCCCAAACTGCACTCTCCGTACATCTAATCCACAACTCCTTGACATCTATAAACTTAACAAATATTTTGGACAACTACTTTACAAATGTAGTGTAGGCCAAGCCTGGAATAAACTCCCCTCACATATAAGAACCATTCCCCACCACAAGCACTTCAAGAAAGAGCGAAGACTCCTGCTTAACATAAAGTCTTGCCTCTGTCATGATCATACCTAATCCTCTACACTCTTTCATCTCCCTCCCCCCATCTTATGCACCTACAATTCACTCTCCTCAAGTCAATAACCCATTTAGCTAGGAGACTATGTCACATAAAAGTATTTCATGCCTAGCTCTACCTTAACTTTTTAGCTATGAATCATTATCATTTACCTGCTTGCTAAAAAAAAAAAAAAAAAACTTGCTGACATTACAACAATTATCTTTTTTCTGTTTTGTATTTTTGTTTTCTCTTTTATACATATAAATACCTGATACCTTTGTTAGCACTTCATTTTAACTGTATTGTTAATTGTTAACTGTGATAATACTTCATTGTGTCTGTAAAATCTCTGGAGCTTTTCTCCTCGAGTCTCCACTGAAAATGGGCCAGTGGCTCAGTTGGACCAACCCGGTTACAAATGTCAAATAAATAAATAAATAAAAATTGCCATCAGAAGGCATAAACAAACTAATGTGAATGATTGACTGTACAAATGCAATTGGAAATGTTCTCATTCTCAGAACACTGATAAGGTCTCCTTTTAATATGTGAATATCACCATTCACCATCCATCAGAGAGCTTCTGGTACATGGAACTGTTACAAAATTGTATCCATATGCATTGGTCTGCCATCTGCATTTAGTCCTATCAGTTTGTAAGGATCAAAGTAAACCATTACACCATCAGTAAGCTGACATGAGTTGAAATTCACAATCTTGCACTAATTTCAATGCTATTTGTAAACCTTTTTTGTCAGCTCAACAGAAGGGTAGCAACTGTGTTAATTGTGAAATGAAACACACACAGTAATTTACAATGCCAAGCAAGCTAGTCATCTTTGCAAGACTGATTGCATTAGCAGCTTTGTACATTGTAGCAGCTTTCTTTGAGTCTGTAATATACCAGCAGTGGAGAAAATGAAAACAGAGCACAACTTAAATTTTATTAAGCTCCCATGTCTGCTTGTTAAAGAAGAATGGTTGTTTGCTAAGACACTTGTAAACAGTCTGCTGGGTATACTGTGTTCAGCTTTGCATTTTTACAGACAAGTATGCTAATGTCATCCTGATTAAATAACACGTCCTGAATGAAATTTTGAAACACTCCAGGTGCTGCAGTGATTCCAAAACTAATAGTTTTTGAAGTCTGAGCTCTAGGTTTGTAGTGAAAATTGTAATATAGTAACAACTAGCATATGATTCAGTACCATAGATTTAGATCCAGTTCAAAGAACAGGTTGGCACCATTCAGATAAGCAGTGGTTTCGAGCACTGTGGTGTTTGCATATGTCTGAGTGGTAATGTTTGTGTGGCACATATCAACACAAATTTTGTTCTGTCTGGACATTTTGCTTTTGGACAGGTAGTTATGTGTAACAGCCATGGTATAGGACCTGAAAAATGGTCAGCCTGTTACAGTGCTGTGAGTAGTCCCTCTTACGCCTGTTGCCACTGAAAAAATTGGACTCTATGAATGGTTGGAGTGGGTAAGCACTGTAAGATTAATATGTGTGTGCATCTGATAGTTTTTTTCAGTTTGCCAGTGCCACTGATATTTAGGGCACTGTAGCATCAGTTGATCAGATGTGAAATAATAGAGAGGCAGATCGAATGATATACAACTGGTTGTGTCTGTGTCCACTTGCTCTGCCCTGTTGTTAACAGAAAGTATCCTGGCCTATTACTGATAAGAAAGATGGCAAGCTCTATTCCAGGATGAGCTACAGCTATGCCAAAGAAAAAAGCCATATGAAAGTAAAATCAACAGATATTTGTAGACAAATATGTTACATGATTTACACTGAAACATTGGAATCACCTGCAAATAATTAGATAATTATTTGCAGAGCAAGTTGACTGCTGCATCAGAATCTATGAAAACATTCACTGGTGTTTTATATATATGAAAATCTGTTCCCAGAATTCAATAAACTCTGTGTAGGCTCCATCTAGAGCCTACATGGAGTGTATCCATGTACATGGCCAGAAAGTGTTTTTGGCAGTGTGCAATGCATATTCAGCAAGCCTAAGTGAGGTTTTGTGGCACGTCCCAGTCGTGTTGGCCATGAAACATCATAGAACAACATCAATAATGAATCTGGGTACTTGACAGCACCAACAGTCAGCCCCCATCGTGCAACTTCTGAAGAGTATGAAGTCCTAAACGAAAACGTCATTCATATTTATTACCATCCATCCCAAATGATTATGTGGAAACTACAATTTTTTTGATGAACACCACAAAAATATAAGCCAAAACCCTGTTAAACCTGCCAGAAGTAGTTATATCTATATATTATGGCTTTTTCCCTGTTTCTCTTTTTTTTAATTTTCCTTCATTTTTTTTTTTTAGTTTTTCCCCATGTTTGCATGATGCACAGTGGTGCTTGCTGATGCTTACCATGTTTGCGCAGCAGGACTACCATGTATCAGACATGACCCAGACATATAAAAATAGACACCAGATGCTTTCAATTAATATCACTGTACAACCCTGTGCATTGCACAAACCCAGTAAGCGGTGCCTCTCTAGGATCACCTCATGATGTTAACAATGACTAATAAAATATATTGATCATGTAACTACACTTATGGCAACATGGATTAGGTGTTGGACTAGAGTGTAGATAGTCTAGGTTCTACTCCAGGGTATGTAGACATTTCTTATCATGGTGTACTATTGCAGCATTTTCAAATAAAGTGGTAGTGTAAGGAAGTAACTGTGGAATTGTATTTGTTGTGTGTTTTTGGTGATATATTTGAAAAAGTTGCATGCCGCTTAGCAATGCGCAATTCTAGGTTTTCACAATTGGAAGCGGCATGAACCATTTTCACATGGATCAAAATCCAGACAGTGTGCACTCTCAGTAAGTGTAATTGGCAGGAAAACATGGTATTTAAAGGGGAATTACTGGGAATTGCACTTTATATAATGAGCTCTAACTTGTGCAGCAATGTCTGATGCTGGTAAGGGTGTGTAATTTAGAGTACAGTGCTGGAGTGTCCAGGAGTCCAAGCAATGCGCAATTCTAGGTTTTCACAATTGGAAGCGGCATGAACCATTTTCACATGTATCAAAATCCAGACAGTGTGCACTCTCAGTAAGTGTAATTGGCAGGAAAACATGGTATTTAAAGGGGAATTACTGGGAATTGCACTTTATATAATGAGCTCTAACTTGTGCAGCAATGTCTGATGCTGGTAAGGGTGTGTAATTTAGAGCACAGTGCTGGAGTGTCCAGGAGTCCAAGGTTTGTACTGGGCTCCTAGTTACGGATCATAGCCCACTCCTGTTGCAGGAGGACTATACTGACTCATAATACAAATCAGAAGCCTGGGCTAGATTGGCAAGGGTTCTTACCAGTGTGACTGGTATCCCCTATACCAATGAAAAATATCATCACCACTTTTATGACCTCCATAGGAGAAAGAGGGATACCCTTGATCAGTGGATCAGGGATTGTCAGGCAGGGAACACCCTGGTGGTGTGAAAGTATGATTTACATGTATTACCTGCAAATATTCAAGCTGACTATGGTAAACACTGGTATTCATAATGCTTTTTCTTTTCCTTTTTTTCCACAGCTGCAAGAAAGTGGGCCTCAAATGTGAGTCCCATGGTAGGCGTTTGGCATAGATGAGACAAGCATGTGGTAAGCAAAAATAATTATATAAAGCACTGTCACTGCAGCCTTAACAGTTATGGATGGAGTAGTTGCTATACCATACATTTTTATGAATTTGGAAATGTATATCTGAACAGTAAAATCAAGTCTACATGCATTACACTGTGGCATAGCTTTCAGTACTACTTCTTTCTGCTGAATACCCAGATTTAAGAAGCATTGCTTTGCTCTGGTCATTGTTGGATCCATAGTTGTCTGGCAAGTACTTTATGTTGAAGTCAATAAAAAATGTGTGCCAACATGTTATGTTAACACAAATCCTAAGCAACTATCCACGTGTGTAATAGAAATATTTGAAATATTTTCCTAGTCATGAGTCCTTGTACACCCAATATTTCTGGCATGTCAAGATATCCTGCTCTACAAGGAGGAAAGGTGCGGTCTGAAATGTGAAGTAACAGTTGCACATTCTCAGATAACAGTGACCATGAGTCTATAAAGTGTATAACAAAAGAGTGTTTCCATTATGTGTATTCCAATGGAAAAGTACAGTATTATAGTAGACACCGCTGAGGGTGTTAATATCACAATCCCCAATTATATAAATCATCTTAGGTTAGTACTAAACTAACTGCCCTTGCGAGCCATTGTAAGCCTAGCCAATTATCCCTTGTGAGACTCAAACCTTGTACCTTATGCATGTAAGGAAAACACTTTAACCATTAGGCCACCCTTCCAACCCCTGATCTGATTGCAATACTGTGCTAGCTTTTCATCAATAAAAAAACAGCACTGTTATGTAATCATCATTATAGCGTTTGAATTGCTGACCTCCATATCTGCGGCTTCAATTGCCTGCTGTCACATTAATCACTGTGCATGTAGTCCAATTAATGAAATAATTTCTTAGCAGTTGTTATTGTTTAAAGTACAATGTAAAAGAATGCAACAGTGTTATTTTGAAAGCTTTTTGTATAATGTGTGAAACTGCTAAAGTTTTCCATTTTTCCTCTCACCCCACCCCATATCTTCTTTTTGTTATTTCTGGATTACTTATTTCTATTAAGATATTTTTATTATTATTGTTATAATATTATTTATTTAATCATATTTCACCTTATTATATCTTTTTTATTGCATATTATGTTCTGTTTATGTATAATTTTATCTTCAGTTGTTGTTAAATACTTTTCCATTTTTATTATTGATCTTTCTGTTTGTATTAATAGTATTAAACACTTTTTATATTGTTTGATTTTTTTCTGTTATTTTAACATCTTTGATTAAATGTGTTTCATGTTTTATTTAAATTTTGCTTTTGTTT